>NW_027445474.1:0-123609 GCF_035582795.1 Mycteria americana | reverse complement strand
TGGTGGTGTGTGCCCATGCCTGTGCCAGGTTGCTGGCTGTGTCTGGCTTGTGAGGGTTGGGGTAATTGGCCCCCTGTTCCCCATGGCCTCCAGTTGTGGCCCGGGGCAGCACAGGTGGGACCCATGAGGTGAGGATGGGGGCTGGGCCCAGGGTTTAAAAGGGGCTGAGCATGGGGCTGGCCCTGCTCTATCCACCATTAGTTTAGTCAGATCCTGCGTTCCGCTCAGTTAAAGACTCACGAGAATTGCTTAACATTTGCATTTGGAAGTCATGCTTCAAACAATGAATTTTCAACAAAATTTTTTTGACACTAGTCAACGAACTCCTGTAATACTGCAGCAAAATGACATTTTTAGTGGTGGTTGAATCTCAGAGTGATAACATAGGCATCCCTGTTGGAGCCCTTACCGCAAGCATTGCAATGTTTGTTTACACCCTGCTCGGTTCTTTTGTAAAGGTGCGTAGCTGTGGGAGGTGCGTTATTCCCAAGGTGCTACGGCGCCGATGCTCTGGCTGTTGGCAGGAATGGGCAAAGCGGAAGGCTCTGTGGCTAGGGGAGAATGGCGTGGACATGCTACTGCTCTCTCTGTTGCACCAGAATTTTGACGGCTGGGTTGGGCTGCTAAATCAATGGAACGACTGGAAGAAATTTCAGAAACGTGAGTACTCTACTATCTTTATCTTTTAAAGTCGTTGTCTTTCTACAGACCCCTGTCCATGGCTTAGATATTTGATTGGCGTGAAACAGACCCAGAATTTTGCTTTAAGTGGTGTTCTGATTCGCTGAAATTCCCCGTAGGTAGAGAGCAAGAATTACAAATGTTGCTTGGTGGTTGAAGTTCTCGGGGTTTCTGTGAAAGCTAACTTGCCAGAATGTGTAGGAAGCAGCCTGAATTCCAGTAGAGATACTGCATAAAAGGTCCTCTTCTTGACAGGAAAAGAGCTTCACGAAACGTCGGCACTGTTTGCCGTGGGGCCTCCGACACACTTGTTCAGTCATCGTGGGCTTTGTGCCATTCCCGCAGGCACAATCTTGAACAAATTTTGTGCGGCAGCCGGTATCTTAGCTGACTTTCGATCTCGCGCTTGGTTGCTTGTACCTGCTCAAAACTGACTGTAGTGTCAAACGAACCCACAGGAAAATACCTACCTCAACTCGTGCTGGTAGGGCAAGCCCGCTGCAGTTGATAAAATCGGAAAATAGCACGATGTTTTGAAGAATTTGCCTTGCGAGGACAAGGGCTGTCTCCTGGTAGGCAGCTGAATTCTGTGACTGATTCCACCGGTCCGCTCTGGCACTTGAAGGAGGCAGTCCCTAAGCCAACGCAATCTAAAATGGGGGTCGTTTGGGTTTTTTTAATCGTTTCTTAGGGATACGAGGCTTGTGTGGGTGTTTAGCTTGTCCTGTTCTTTCTGTTCCTAATTCTGAACCCACTGACTGGCATAAAAGACCGGTCGTGTTGTAGTCTGACGGTGTCGTCCACCAGGAGCTGGTGGAAGGTCAGGGCTTACGTAAAACCCATAAGGAGGATTGAGGCTGGAAAGCGGAACGTCTACACAAGAATTACTGTCCTTGGGAGAGAAGCACATCCTGAAGAAATAGGTAAGCTAATTAAAATGTTTTGGGAACCATCCGAAACAACTAGTAGGAGTGTGATAAGAAGCACCCTCCCGCAAAGTATCCTCCTTATAACACTAAAAGTCACACCCCTCGAGCTGGAGACACCAGCCCAAGCAGAGAGCCCTCGCCTCTGAGCGTGCGCAGCATGTGAAAGTAGCGCTGTAGCTTGAAGCTGAAATAAGAGAAATGTAGACCAATAGAAAACTTCTTTGTGTAATTACTTATGCATATGCATAGCTAGACTGTATAAATACTGTACTTGTATGAGCGAACTTTGTGCTAGCTTTGTGGAGCTACCGCCTAGCGCCCATCTCTGCGCAGACATGCCATAAAGATACCTCTGCCCTGTGTGTATATTGGCGTCCCGCACACCGGGTAAAGGACCTCACGCTTGTGGGGTAACAGTTTTGACACCCCAGATGGGACCGAGCTGACAGCCTCGCCCGGTTCGTCTTGCCGCATCCGACAGGGAGAAGAGGCCTGAGCGGACTCCAGCGCGCACCGACCCGTCGATCGGGGACTCCTTCAGCTCCTCTCCTGCGGTCGGGCGGTAAGTGACAAAACGGTGCAACGTTCCTGACAAGAGGTATTTTTGGGGGGTAGGAGAAAAGGGGGTAGGGGCAAGATGTCTCGGGAAGCAGGCAGCCTCTGTTCTGTTCTGGGCTCTGCATAAGACGCTCCAGGAAAGACAGGTGGCAGTAGCGTAGCTCTGTTTGTTTCTGCACGCTGTCCTGTTCTGAGTAACGAAGGGAGAGGTCCCTCGTTCTGGTTTGTATAGAAATACTGGGGTTTTCGGTACCGGTATGGGTGCTGCTGCTTCCCAGGAGGCACACCTTTGCTCTCCTCTAGGATGCCTCCTGAAGCATTGCAATAAATTTGGGGGAGATGCCACGACTAAAAATCAGCTAAAACGATATTGTAATCAACGGTGGTCACAATATCAATGGGAAGATGGTGAAAAGTGGCCTGAGAATGGATCCTTGAAATATAACACTATATCGGAATTAATGTTGTGTTGTCGGGGAACTGAAAAATGGGATGAAATGCCTTATGTGGATATGTTTTTTTTCGTTAAGGCGCGATTGGGATATTAGGAAGAAAGGTGGCTTAGTGGATTCTAAACATCAGATTGGAATATATGTGTTAAAAGAGAAAAAGGGAAAACCTCGTTGTATTGACTGGGCAAATTCAGAAGAGGATATTCAGCTGTTGGTAGCTCCCCCCAAACAGCCCAAATCGGATAGCTCAAGTGGTGACGGAGTTGCGAGTGCTATCTCTAAAAGAACAAGGGGACAGAAAGCGATAGTTTGAGCTCCCCTCAGACAGGCTGTAGGCCCTGAAGGAAGAGCGGTGTACGTACACGTGCCTTTTACTGCTTCTGATTTCTTAAACTGCAAACAGGCAGTCGGATCCTATCGAAACAATCCAGAAGGAATGTATAGTACCGTTAATCACAACTCCTAGTCCTAACTGGGGAGATGTACAGGCTCTCCTAGAATTTTTGTTTACCACTGAGGAGAGGAGAAGAATTTTAGAGAAGGCTAGAGAGGGACTGATCTAACAAGGCGGGGGGGTGGGGGGTGCCTAATACCGATATGTACCTCCCGAAAGAGGATCCGGAGTGGGATCCAAACACAAGTGTGAGGGATTAGAGAGGGTAAAGGAATATCAACAGTTAATTTTGTATGGGATTCAACATGGAGCGCAAAAGCCTAAGAATTTATCTAAACTATCTGAAGTAAGGCAGGGAGATAAGGAAACCCCGTCAGCCTTCTCTGAGAGATTGCGTGAAGTAGCTCGAAAATGGACAGATCTGGATCCGGAAGATGATAGCAATTCAAAGTTATTTAACACGCTGTTTATTGGTCAAGCAGCAGCAGATATAAGAAAGAGATGACAAAAGGTAGAGGGCGAGGATGGCATGACAATCTCACGGTTCTTCTCAATGGCATATAAGGTACGTAATAATCGGGAGGAAAGAGAAGAGAAGGAGAAGCGGGGACGAGTAACGCTGCAAGCTGCTTTGCCGGCTGCCTTGACGGAAGACCAGGAAAAAGGGAGGGAAAATACACGAGGTGAATTTTGTGGGTGAGGAAGGGGCTGTAGAAATAATAGTAGAAAGGGTTATGACATTCCCCTGGGAAGGAATCGGCGTGCAAATTGTAAGCAAGAGGGCTGTTGGAAAAAAATTGTCCATGCCGTCTGAGTAATGGGGAAAGAGAGACAGAAGAAGCCGTTGGAGTCATGCCGGAGATTGGGCTGGACTGAAGGGGGCCGGAGGAATCTCTTAAAATTTCCCCAGACGATCCTCTGGTTCCAGCCAAGCTGGGGAATGAAAGAAGAGATTTTTCATTTTTAATTGATAGTGGAGCCACACATGCTGTAGTAAGTAGTTGTAGGGGACCCTTAAGTAGAACTAAAATAAGCGCTGTTGGTGCAAGAGGGAAAAAGACTTTAAGGCTGTTTTTACAAGCTATGGAAAGTTCCATTGGGAACACTAAATTAACTCCTGAATTCCTTTAGATGCCAGAATGCCCCCTACCGTTGCTTGGGTGGGATTTACTTGTAAACTGAATGCACGGCTAAGTTCTTCTGAAGACTCTGTTCAGTTGACTCTGTCCAGCCCACAGGGGACCTCTCCTCTTTGTGGCGGATGCCAGCCTGAACGGGACCTCGCCTGTTTGGGGCACGCCGATGGCGGGCGCTGTCGCCAAAAGGCAAAGCAGGGTCATAGCAGAGTGTTCCATTTCTGGGGATGGGCTCAGCCATCCCCTGCACAAATTTCTCCTATGTAGCAATGGGGATGGTAGCTTTCTTCTGTTTTCTTGAAGAACAAGAGGATGATGGAGCACGTTACAAGAGCATGATCTTTTCTCTTCCTTTGGCAGTACAGGCACCCAAGGCCAGCCTGCATTCAAGGAACAGCCTGGGGATATCTGTGTCGACCGTTAGCAGAGGAAGGAAGCTTCTTCTGGAGGCTGAGGCGATGAAGCAGAGTCCCTAATTGTTCTGTTTGATTTTCAACGTGGGTGCGGGGAGGGCCTGGGACATGCAAAACGTGGTCCCGGACAGGGGAGCTGTCTATTACGTGGGAGGCTGTGAGAGCTATCATGGACACCACTGGACCGGCATCCTGTAAGGATGCTTTCACATGTTTTCTTGTTTAGAGGCCAACCTCGGCTTTGGGCTGTAAACTAAAGTCTGCCAGGCCGGTGCCAGCTTGGCGGCAGCATCTGCCCATGGCAGCACCAGCTTGGTGGTGGTGTGTGCCCATGCCTGTGCCAGGTTGCTGGCTGTGTCTGGCTTGTGAGGGTTGGGGTAATTGGCCCCCTGTTCCCCATGGCCTCCAGTTGTGGCCCGGGGCAGCACAGGTGGGACCCATGAGGTGAGGATGGGGGCTGGGCCCAGGGTTTAAAAGGGGCTGAGCATGGGGCTGGCCCTGCTCTATCCACCATTAGTTTAGTCAGATCCTGCGTTCCGCTCAGTTAAAGACTCACGAGAATTGCTTAACATTTGCATTTGGAAGTCATGCTTCAAACAATGAATTTTCAACAAAATTTTTTTGACACTAGTCAACGAACTCCTGTAATACTGCAGCAAAATGACATTTTTAGTGGTGGTTGAATCTCAGAGTGATAACATAGGCATCCCTGTTGGAGCCCTTACCGCAAGCATTGCAATGTTTGTTTACACCCTGCTCGGTTCTTTTGTAAAGGTGCGTAGCTGTGGGAGGTGCGTTATTCCCAAGGTGCTACGGCGCCGATGCTCTGGCTGTTGGCAGGAATGGGCAAAGCGGAAGGCTCTGTGGCTAGGGGAGAATGGCGTGGACATGCTACTGCTCTCTCTGTTGCACCAGAATTTCGACGGCTGGGTTGGGCTGCTAAATCAATGGAACGACTGGAAGAAATTTCAGAAACGTGAGTACTCTACTATCTTTATCTTTTAAAGTCGTTGTCTTTCTACAGACCCCTGTCCATGGCTTAGATATTTGATTGGCGTGAAACAGACCCAGAATTTTGCTTTAAGTGGTGTTCTGATTCGCTGAAATTCCCCGTAGGTAGAGAGCAAGAATTACAAATGTTGCTTGGTGGTTGAAGTTCTCGGGGTTTCTGTGAAAGCTAACTTGCCAGAATGTGTAGGAAGCAGCCTGAATTCCAGTAGAGATACTGCATAAAAGGTCCTCTTCTTGACAGGAAAAGAGCTTCACGAAACGTCGGCACTGTTTGCCGTGGGGCCTCCGACACACTTGTTCAGTCATCGTGGGCTTTGTGCCATTCCCGCAGGCACAATCTTGAACAAATTTTGTGCGGCAGCCGGTATCTTAGCTGACTTTCGATCTCGCGCTTGGTTGCTTGTACCTGCTCAAAACTGACTGTAGTGTCAAACGAACCCACAGGAAAATACCTACCTCAACTCGTGCTGGTAGGGCAAGCCCGCTGCAGTTGATAAAATCGGAAAATAGCACGATGTTTTGAAGAATTTGCCTTGCGAGGACAAGGGCTGTCTCCTGGTAGGCAGCTGAATTCTGTGACTGATTCCACCGGTCCGCTCTGGCACTTGAAGGAGGCAGTCCCTAAGCCAACGCAATCTAAAATGGGGGTCGTTTGGGTTTTTTTAATCGTTTCTTAGGGATACGAGGCTTGTGTGGGTGTTTAGCTTGTCCTGTTCTTTCTGTTCCTAATTCTGAACCCACTGACTGGCATAAAAGACCGGTCGTGTTGTAGTCTGACGGTGTCGTCCACCAGGAGCTGGTGGAAGGTCAGGGCTTACGTAAAACCCATAAGGAGGATTGAGGCTGGAAAGCGGAACGTCTACACAAGAATTACTGTCCTTGGGAGAGAAGCACATCCTGAAGAAATAGGTAAGCTAATTAAAATGTTTTGGGAACCATCCGAAACAACTAGTAGGAGTGTGATAAGAAGCACCCTCCCGCAAAGTATCCTCCTTATAACACTAAAAGTCACACCCCTCGAGCTGGAGACACCAGCCCAAGCAGAGAGCCCTCGCCTCTGAGCGTGCGCAGCATGTGAAAGTAGCGCTGTAGCTTGAAGCTGAAATAAGAGAAATGTAGACCAATAGAAAACTTCTTTGTGTAATTACTTATGCATATGCATAGCTAGACTGTATAAATACTGTACTTGTATGAGCGAACTTTGTGCTAGCTTTGTGGAGCTACCGCCTAGCGCCCATCTCTGCGCAGACATGCCATAAAGATACCTCTGCCCTGTGTGTATATTGGCGTCCCGCACACCGGGTAAAGGACCTCACGCTTGTGGGGTAACAGTTTTGACACCCCAGATGGGACCGAGCTGACAGCCTCGCCCGGTTCGTCTTGCCGCATCCGACAGGGAGAAGAGGCCTGAGCGGACTCCAGCGCGCACCGACCCGTCGATCGGGGACTCCTTCAGCTCCTCTCCTGCGGTCGGGCGGTAAGTGACAAAACGGTGCAACGTTCCTGACAAGAGGTATTTTTGGGGGGTAGGAGAAAAGGGGGTAGGGGCAAGATGTCTCGGGAAGCAGGCAGCCTCTGTTCTGTTCTGGGCTCTGCATAAGACGCTCCAGGAAAGACAGGTGGCAGTAGCGTAGCTCTGTTTGTTTCTGCACGCTGTCCTGTTCTGAGTAACGAAGGGAGAGGTCCCTCGTTCTGGTTTGTATAGAAATACTGGGGTTTTCGGTACCGGTATGGGTGCTGCTGCTTCCCAGGAGGCACACCTTTGCTCTCCTCTAGGATGCCTCCTGAAGCATTGCAATAAATTTGGGGGAGATGCCACGACTAAAAATCAGCTAAAACGATATTGTAATCAACGGTGGTCACAATATCAATGGGAAGATGGTGAAAAGTGGCCTGAGAATGGATCCTTGAAATATAACACTATATCGGAATTAATGTTGTGTTGTCGGGGAACTGAAAAATGGGATGAAATGCCTTATGTGGATATGTTTTTTTTCGTTAAGGCGCGATTGGGATATTAGGAAGAAAGGTGGCTTAGTGGATTCTAAACATCAGATTGGAATATATGTGTTAAAAGAGAAAAAGGGAAAACCTCGTTGTATTGACTGGGCAAATTCAGAAGAGGATATTCAGCTGTTGGTAGCTCCCCCCAAACAGCCCAAATCGGATAGCTCAAGTGGTGACGGAGTTGCGAGTGCTATCTCTAAAAGAACAAGGGGACAGAAAGCGATAGTTTGAGCTCCCCTCAGACAGGCTGTAGGCCCTGAAGGAAGAGCGGTGTACGTACACGTGCCTTTTACTGCTTCTGATTTCTTAAACTGCAAACAGGCAGTCGGATCCTATCGAAACAATCCAGAAGGAATGTATAGTACCGTTAATCACAACTCCTAGTCCTAACTGGGGAGATGTACAGGCTCTCCTAGAATTTTTGTTTACCACTGAGGAGAGGAGAAGAATTTTAGAGAAGGCTAGAGAGGGACTGATCTAACAAGGCGGGGGGGTGGGGGGTGCCTAATACCGATATGTACCTCCCGAAAGAGGATCCGGAGTGGGATCCAAACACAAGTGTGAGGGATTAGAGAGGGTAAAGGAATATCAACAGTTAATTTTGTATGGGATTCAACATGGAGCGCAAAAGCCTAAGAATTTATCTAAACTATCTGAAGTAAGGCAGGGAGATAAGGAAACCCCGTCAGCCTTCTCTGAGAGATTGCGTGAAGTAGCTCGAAAATGGACAGATCTGGATCCGGAAGATGATAGCAATTCAAAGTTATTTAACACGCTGTTTATTGGTCAAGCAGCAGCAGATATAAGAAAGAGATGACAAAAGGTAGAGGGCGAGGATGGCATGACAATCTCACGGTTCTTCTCAATGGCATATAAGGTACGTAATAATCGGGAGGAAAGAGAAGAGAAGGAGAAGCGGGGACGAGTAACGCTGCAAGCTGCTTTGCTGGCTGCCTTGACGGAAGACCAGGAAAAAGGGAGGGAAAATACACGAGGTGAATTTTGTGGGTGAGGAAGGGGCTGTAGAAATAATAGTAGAAAGGGTTATGACATTCCCCTGGGAAGGAATCGGCGTGCAAATTGTAAGCAAGAGGGCTGTTGGAAAAAAATTGTCCATGCCGTCTGAGTAATGGGGAAAGAGAGACAGAAGAAGCCGTTGGAGTCATGCCGGAGATTGGGCTGGACTGAAGGGGGCCGGAGGAATCTCTTAAAATTTCCCCAGACGATCCTCTGGTTCCAGCCAAGCTGGGGAATGAAAGAAGAGATTTTTCATTTTTAATTGATAGTGGAGCCACACATGCTGTAGTAAGTAGTTGTAGGGGACCCTTAAGTAGAACTAAAATAAGCGCTGTTGGTGCAAGAGGGAAAAAGACTTTAAGGCTGTTTTTACAAGCTATGGAAAGTTCCATTGGGAACACTAAATTAACTCCTGAATTCCTTTAGATGCCAGAATGCCCCCTACCGTTGCTTGGGTGGGATTTACTTGTAAACTGAATGCACGGCTAAGTTCTTCTGAAGACTCTGTTCAGTTGACTCTGTCCAGCCCACAGGGGACCTCTCCTCTTTGTGGCGGATGCCAGCCTGAACGGGACCTCGCCTGTTTGGGGCACGCCGATGGCGGGCGCTGTCGCCAAAAGGCAAAGCAGGGTCATAGCAGAGTGTTCCATTTCTGGGGATGGGCTCAGCCATCCCCTGCACAAATTTCTCCTATGTAGCAATGGGGATGGTAGCTTTCTTCTGTTTTCTTGAAGAACAAGAGGATGATGGAGCACGTTACAAGAGCATGATCTTTTCTCTTCCTTTGGCAGTACAGGCACCCAAGGCCAGCCTGCATTCAAGGAACAGCCTGGGGATATCTGTGTCGACCGTTAGCAGAGGAAGGAAGCTTCTTCTGGAGGCTGAGGCGATGAAGCAGAGTCCCTAATTGTTCTGTTTGATTTTCAACGTGGGTGCGGGGAGGGCCTGGGACATGCAAAACGTGGTCCCGGACAGGGGAGCTGTCTATTACGTGGGAGGCTGTGAGAGCTATCATGGACACCACTGGACCGGCATCCTGTAAGGATGCTTTCACATGTTTTCTTGTTTAGAGGCCAACCTCGGCTTTGGGCTGTAAACTAAAGTCTGCCAGGCCGGTGCCAGCTTGGCGGCAGCATCTGCCCATGGCAGCACCAGCTTGGTGGTGGTGTGTGCCCATGCCTGTGCCAGGTTGCTGGCTGTGTCTGGCTTGTGAGGGTTGGGGTAATTGGCCCCCTGTTCCCCATGGCCTCCAGTTGTGGCCCGGGGCAGCACAGGTGGGACCCATGAGGTGAGGATGGGGGCTGGGCCCAGGGTTTAAAAGGGGCTGAGCATGGGGCTGGCCCTGCTCTATCCACCATTAGTTTAGTCAGATCCTGCGTTCCGCTCAGTTAAAGACTCACGAGAATTGCTTAACATTTGCATTTGGAAGTCATGCTTCAAACAATGAATTTTCAACAAAATTTTTTTGACACTAGTCAACGAACTCCTGTAATACTGCAGCAAAATGACATTTTTAGTGGTGGTTGAATCTCAGAGTGATAACATAGGCATCCCTGTTGGAGCCCTTACCGCAAGCATTGCAATGTTTGTTTACACCCTGCTTGGTTCTTTTGTAAAGGTGCGTAGCTGTGGGAGGTGCGTTATTCCCAAGGTGCTACGGCGCCGATGCTCTGGCTGTTGGCAGGAATGGGCAAAGCGGAAGGCTCTGTGGCTAGGGGAGAATGGCGTGGACATGCTACTGCTCTCTCTGTTGCACCAGAATTTCGACGGCTGGGTTGGGCTGCTAAATCAATGGAACGACTGGAAGAAATTTCAGAAACGTGAGTACTCTACTATCTTTATCTTTTAAAGTCGTTGTCTTTCTACAGACCCCTGTCCATGGCTTAGATATTTGATTGGCGTGAAACAGACCCAGAATTTTGCTTTAAGTGGTGTTCTGATTCGCTGAAATTCCCCGTAGGTAGAGAGCAAGAATTACAAATGTTGTTTGGTGGTTGAAGTTCTCGGGGTTTCTGTGAAAGCTAACTTGCCAGAATGTGTATGAAGCAGCCTGAATTCCAGTAGAGATACTGCATAAAAGGTCCTCTTCTTGACAGGAAAAGAGCTTCACGAAACGTCGGCACTGTTTGCCGTGGGGCCTCCGACACACTTGTTCAGTCATCGTGGGCTTTGTGCCATTCCCGCAGGCACAATCTTGAACAAATTTTGTGCGGCAGCCGGTATCTTAGCTGACTTTCGATCTCGCGCTTGGTTGCTTGTACCTGCTCAAAACCGACTGTAGTGTCAAACGAACCCACAGGAAAATACCTACCTCAACTCGTGCTGGTAGGGCAAGCCCGCTGCAGTTGATAAAATCGGAAAATAGCACGATGTTTTGAAGAATTTGCCTTGCGAGGACAAGGGCTGTCTCCTGGTAGGCAGCTGAATTCTGTGACTGATTCCACCGGTCCGCTCTGGCACTTGAAGGAGGCAGTCCCTAAGCCAACGCAATCTAAAATGGGGGTCGTTTGGGTTTTTTTAATCGTTTCTTAGGGATACGAGGCTTGTGTGGGTGTTTAGCTTGTCCTGTTCTTTCTGTTCCTAATTCTGAACCCACTGACTGGCATAAAAGACCGGTCGTGTTGTAGTCTGACGGTGTCGTCCACCAGGAGCTGGTGGAAGGTCAGGGCTTACGTAAAACCCATAAGGAGGATTGAGGCTGGAAAGCGGAACGTCTACACAAGAATTACTGTCCTTGGGAGAGAAGCACATCCTGAAGAAATAGGTAAGCTAATTAAAATGTTTTGGGAACCATCCGAAACAACTAGTAGGAGTGTGATAAGAAGCACCCTCCCGCAAAGTATCCTCCTTATAACACTAAAAGTCACACCCCTCGAGCTGGAGACACCAGCCCAAGCAGAGAGCCCTCGCCTCTGAGCGTGCGCAGCATGTGAAAGTAGCGCTGTAGCTTGAAGCTGAAATAAGAGAAATATAGACCAATAGAAAACTTCTTTGTGTAATTACTTATGCATATGCATAGCTAGACTGTATAAATACTGTACTTGTATGAGCGAACTTTGTGCTAGCTTTGTGGAGCTACCGCCTAGCGCCCATCTCTGCGCAGACATGCCATAAAGATACCTCTGCCCTGTGTGTATATTGGCGTCCCGCACACCGGGTAAAGGACCTCACGCTTGTGGGGTAACAGTTTTGACACCCCAGATGGGACCGAGCTGACAGCCTCGCCCGGTTCGTCTTGCCGCATCCGACAGGGAGAAGAGGCCTGAGCGGAATCCAGCGCGCACCGACCCGTCGATCGGGGACTCCTTCAGCTCCTCTCCTGCGGTCGGGCGGTAAGTGACAAAACGGTGCAACGTTCCTGACAAGAGGTATTTTTGGGGGGTAGGAGAAAAGGGGGTAGGGGCAAGATGTCTCGGGAAGCAGGCAGCCTCTGTTCTGTTCTGGGCTCTGCATAAGACGCTCCAGGAAAGACAGGTGGCAGTAGCGTAGCTCTGTTTGTTTCTGCACGCTGTCCTGTTCTGAGTAACGAAGGGAGAGGTCCCTCGTTCTGGTTTGTATAGAAATACTGGGGTTTTCGGTACCGGTATGGGTGCTGCTGCTTCCCAGGAAGCACACCTTTGCTCTCCTCTAGGATGCCTCCTGAAGCATTGCAATAAATTTGGGGGAGATGCCACGACTAAAAATCAGCTAAAACGATATTGTAATCGACGGTGGCCACAATATCAATGGGAAGATGGTGAAAAGTGGCCTGAGAATGGATCCTTGAAATATAACACTATATCGGAATTAATGTTGTGTTGTCGGGGAACTGAAAAATGGGATGAAATGCCTTATGTGGATATGTTTTTTTTCGTTAAGGCGCGATTGGGATATTAGGAAGAAAGGTGGCTTAGTGGATTCTAAACATCAGATTGGAATATATGTGTTAAAAGAGAAAAAGGGAAAACCTCGTTGTATTGACTGGGCAAATTCAGAAGAGGATATTCAGCTGTTGGTAGCTCCCCCCAAACAGCCCAAATCGGATAGCTCAAGTGGTGACGGAGTTGCGAGTGCTATCTCTAAAAGAACAAGGGGACAGAAAGCGATAGTTTGAGCTCCCCTCAGACAGGCTGTAGGCCCTGAAGGAAGAGCGGTGTACGTACACGTGCCTTTTACTGCTTCTGATTTCTTAAACTGCAAACAGGCAGTCGGATCCTATCGAAACAATCCAGAAGGAATGTATAGTACCGTTAATCACAACTCCTAGTCCTAACTGGGGAGATGTACAGGCTCTCCTAGAATTTTTGTTTACCACTGAGGAGAGGAGAAGAATTTTAGAGAAGGCTAGAGAGGGACTGATCTAACAAGGCGGGGGGGTGGGGGGTGCCTAATACCGATATGTACCTCCCGAAAGAGGATCCGGAGTGGGATCCAAACACAAGTGTGAGGGATTAGAGAGGGTAAAGGAATATCAACAGTTAATTTTGTATGGGATTCAACATGGAGCGCAAAAGCCTAAGAATTTATCTAAACTATCTGAAGTAAGGCAGGGAGATAAGGAAACCCCGTCAGCCTTCTCTGAGAGATTGCGTGAAGTAGCTCGAAAATGGACAGATCTGGATCCGGAAGATGATAGCAATTCAAAGTTATTTAACACGCTGTTTATTGGTCAAGCAGCAGCAGATATAAGAAAGAGATGACAAAAGGTAGAGGGCGAGGATGGCATGACAATCTCACGGTTCTTCTCAATGGCATATAAGGTACGTAATAATCGGGAGGAAAGAGAAGAGAAGGAGAAGCGGGGACGAGTAACGCTGCAAGCTGCTTTGCTGGCTGCCTTGACGGAAGACCAGGAAAAAGGGAGGGAAAATACACGAGGTGAATTTTGTGGGTGAGGAAGGGGCTGTAGAAATAATAGTAGAAAGGGTTATGACATTCCCCTGGGAAGGAATCGGCGTGCAAATTGTAAGCAAGAGGGCTGTTGGAAAAAAATTGTCCATGCCGTCTGAGTAATGGGGAAAGAGAGACAGAAGAAGCCGTTGGAGTCATGCCGGAGATTGGGCTGGACTGAAGGGGGCCGGAGGAATCTCTTAAAATTTCCCCAGACGATCCTCTGGTTCCAGCCAAGCTGGGGAATGAAAGAAGAGATTTTTCATTTTTAATTGATAGTGGAGCCACACATGCTGTAGTAAGTAGTTGTAGGGGACCCTTAAGTAGAACTAAAATAAGCGCTGTTGGTGCAAGAGGGAAAAAGACTTTAAGGCTGTTTTTACAAGCTATGGAAAGTTCCATTGGGAACACTAAATTAACTCCTGAATTCCTTTAGATGCCAGAATGCCCCCTACCGTTGCTTGGGTGGGATTTACTTGTAAACTGAATGCACGGCTAAGTTCTTCTGAAGACTCTGTTCAGTTGACTCTGTCCAGCCCACAGGGGACCTCTCCTCTTTGTGGCGGATGCCAGCCTGAACGGGACCTCGCCTGTTTGGGGCACGCCGATGGCGGGCGCTGTCGCCAAAAGGCAAAGCAGGGTCATAGCAGAGTGTTCCATTTCTGGGGATGGGCTCAGCCATCCCCTGCACAAATTTCTCCTATGTAGCAATGGGGATGGTAGCTTTCTTCTGTTTTCTTGAAGAACAAGAGGATGATGGAGCACGTTACAAGAGCATGATCTTTTCTCTTCCTTTGGCAGTACAGGCACCCAAGGCCAGCCTGCATTCAAGGAACAGCCTGGGGATATCTGTGTCGACCGTTAGCAGAGGAAGGAAGCTTCTTCTGGAGGCTGAGGCGATGAAGCAGAGTCCCTAATTGTTCTGTTTGATTTTCAACGTGGGTGCGGGGAGGGCCTGGGACATGCAAAACGTGGTCCCGGACAGGGGAGCTGTCTATTACGTGGGAGGCTGTGAGAGCTATCATGGACACCACTGGACCGGCATCCTGTAAGGATGCTTTCACATGTTTTCTTGTTTAGAGGCCAACCTCGGCTTTGGGCTGTAAACTAAAGTCTGCCAGGCCGGTGCCAGCTTGGCGGCAGCATCTGCCCATGGCAGCACCAGCTTGGTGGTGGTGTGTGCCCATGCCTGTGCCAGGTTGCTGGCTGTGTCTGGCTTGTGAGGGTTGGGGTAATTGGCCCCCTGTTCCCCATGGCCTCCAGTTGTGGCCCGGGGCAGCACAGGTGGGACCCATGAGGTGAGGATGGGGGCTGGGCCCAGGGTTTAAAAGGGGCTGAGCATGGGGCTGGCCCTGCTCTATCCACCATTAGTTTAGTCAGATCCTGCGTTCCGCTCAGTTAAAGACTCACGAGAATTGCTTAACATTTGCATTTGGAAGTCATGCTTCAAACAATGAATTTTCAACAAAATTTTTTTGACACTAGTCAACGAACTCCTGTAATACTGCAGCAAAATGACATTTTTAGTGGTGGTTGAATCTCAGAGTGATAACATAGGCATCCCTGTTGGAGCCCTTACCGCAAGCATTGCAATGTTTGTTTACACCCTGCTCGGTTCTTTTGTAAAGGTGCGTAGCTGTGGGAGGTGCGTTATTCCCAAGGTGCTACGGCGCCGATGCTCTGGCTGTTGGCAGGAATGGGCAAAGCGGAAGGCTCTGTGGCTAGGGGAGAATGGCGTGGACATGCTACTGCTCTCTCTGTTGCACCAGAATTTCGACGGCTGGGTTGGGCTGCTAAATCAATGGAACGACTGGAAGAAATTTCAGAAACGTGAGTACTCTACTATCTTTATCTTTTAAAGTCGTTGTCTTTCTACAGACCCCTGTCCATGGCTTAGATATTTGATTGGCGTGAAACAGACCCAGAATTTTGCTTTAAGTGGTGTTCTGATTCGCTGAAATTCCCCGTAGGTAGAGAGCAAGAATTACAAATGTTGCTTGGTGGTTGAAGTTCTCGGGGTTTCTGTGAAAGCTAACTTGCCAGAATGTGTAGGAAGCAGCCTGAATTCCAGTAGAGATACTGCATAAAAGGTCCTCTTCTTGACAGGAGGAGGGCTTCACGAAACGTCGGCACTGTTTGCCGTGGGGCCTCCGACACACTTGTTCAGTCATCGTGGGCTTTGTGCCATTCCCGCAGGCATAATCTTGAACAAATTTTGTGCGGCAGCCGGTATCTTAGCTGACTTTCGATCTCGCGCTTGGTTGCTTGTACCTGCTCAAAACCGACTGTAGTGTCAAACGAACCCACAGGAAAATACCTACCTCAACTCGTGCTGGTAGGGCAAGCCCGCTGCAGTTGATAAAATCGGAAAATAGCACGATGTTTTGAAGAATTTGCCTTGCGAGGACAAGGGCTGTCTCCTGGTAGGCAGCTGAATTCTGTGACTGATTCCACCGGTCCGCTCTGGCACTTGAAGGAGGCAGTCCCTAAGCCAACGCAATCTAAAATGGGGGTCGTTTGGGTTTTTTTAATCGTTTCTTAGGGATACGAGGCTTGTGTGGGTGTTTAGCTTGTCCTGTTCTTTCTGTTCCTAATTCTGAACCCACTGACTGGCATAAAAGACCGGTCGTGTTGTAGTCTGACGGTGTCGTCCACCAGGAGCTGGTGGAAGGTCAGGGCTTACGTAAAACCCATAAGGAGGATTGAGGCTGGAAAGCGGAACGTCTACACAAGAATTACTGTCCTTGGGAGAGAAGCACATCCTGAAGAAATAGGTAAGCTAATTAAAATGTTTTGGGAACCATCCGAAACAACTAGTAGGAGTGTGATAAGAAGCACCCTCCCGCAAAGTATCCTCCTTATAACACTAAAAGTCACACCCCTCGAGCTGGAGACACCAGCCCAAGCAGAGAGCCCTCGCCTCTGAGCGTGCGCAGCATGTGAAAGTAGCGCTGTAGCTTGAAGCTGAAATAAGAGAAATGTAGACCAATAGAAAACTTCTTTGTGTAATTACTTATGCATATGCATAGCTAGACTGTATAAATACTGTACTTGTATGAGCGAACTTTGTGCTAGCTTTGTGGAGCTACCGCCTAGCGCCCATCTCTGCGCAGACATGCCATAAAGATACCTCTGCCCTGTGTGTATATTGGCGTCCCGCACACCGGGTAAAGGACCTCACGCTTGTGGGGTAACAGTTTTGACACCCCAGATGGGACCGAGCTGACAGCCTCGCCCGGTTCGTCTTGCCGCATCCGACAGGGAGAAGAGGCCTGAGCGGACTCCAGCGCGCACCGACCCGTCGATCGGGGACTCCTTCAGCTCCTCTCCTGCGGTCGGGCGGTAAGTGACAAAACGGTGCAACGTTCCTGACAAGAGGTATTTTTGGGGGGTAGGAGAAAAGGGGGTAGGGGCAAGATGTCTCGGGAAGCAGGTAGCCTCTGTTCTGTTCTGGGCTCTGCATAAGACGCTCCAGGAAAGACAGGTGGCAGTAGCGTAGCTCTGTTTGTTTCTGCACGCTGTCCTGTTCTGAGTAACGAAGGGAGAGGTCCCTCGTTCTGGTTTGTATAGAAATACTGGGGTTTTCGGTACCGGTATGGGTGCTGCTGCTTCCCAGGAGGCACACCTTTGCTCTCCTCTAGGATGCCTCCTGAAGCATTGCAATAAATTTGGGGGAGATGCCACGACTAAAAATCAGCTAAAACGATATTGTAATCAACGGTGGTCACAATATCAATGGGAAGATGGTGAAAAGTGGCCTGAGAATGGATCCTTGAAATATAACACTATATCGGAATTAATGTTGTGCTGTCGGGGAACTGAAAAATGGGATGAAATGCCTTATGTGGATATGTTTTTTTTCGTTAAGGCGCGATTGGGATATTAGGAAGAAAGGTGGCTTAGTGGATTCTAAACATCAGATTGGAATATATGTGTTAAAAGAGAAAAAGGGAAAACCTCGTTGTATTGACTGGGCAAATTCAGAAGAGGATATTCAGCTGTTGGTAGCTCCCCCCAAACAGCCCAAATCGGATAGCTCAAGTGGTGACGGAGTTGCGAGTGCTATCTCTAAAAGAACAAGGGGACAGAAAGCGATAGTTTGAGCTCCCCTCAGACAGGCTGTAGGCCCTGAAGGAAGAGCGGTGTACGTACACGTGCCTTTTACTGCTTCTGATTTCTTAAACTGCAAACAGGCAGTCGGATCCTATCGAAACAATCCAGAAGGAATGTATAGTACCGTTAATCACAACTCCTAGTCCTAACTGGGGAGATGTACAGGCTCTCCTAGAATTTTTGTTTACCACTGAGGAGAGGAGAAGAATTTTAGAGAAGGCTAGAGAGGGACTGATCTAACAAGGCGGGGGGGTGGGGGGTGCCTAATACCGATATGTACCTCCCGAAAGAGGATCCGGAGTGGGATCCAAACACAAGTGTGAGGGATTAGAGAGGGTAAAGGAATATCAACAGTTAATTTTGTATGGGATTCAACATGGAGCGCAAAAGCCTAAGAATTTATCTAAACTATCTGAAGTAAGGCAGGGAGATAAGGAAACCCCGTCAGCCTTCTCTGAGAGATTGCGTGAAGTAGCTCGAAAATGGACAGATCTGGATCCGGAAGATGATAGCAATTCAAAGTTATTTAACACGCTGTTTATTGGTCAAGCAGCAGCAGATATAAGAAAGAGATGACAAAAGGTAGAGGGCGAGGATGGCATGACAATCTCACGGTTCTTCTCAATGGCATATAAGGTACGTAATAATCGGGAGGAAAGAGAAGAGAAGGAGAAGCGGGGACGAGTAACGCTGCAAGCTGCTTTGCCGGCTGCCTTGACGGAAGACCAGGAAAAAGGGAGGGAAAATACACGAGGTGAATTTTGTGGGTGAGGAAGGGGCTGTAGAAATAATAGTAGAAAGGGTTATGACATTCCCCTGGGAAGGAATCGGCGTGCAAATTGTAAGCAAGAGGGCTGTTGGAAAAAAATTGTCCATGCCGTCTGAGTAATGGGGAAAGAGAGACAGAAGAAGCCGTTGGAGTCATGCCGGAGATTGGGCTGGACTGAAGGGGGCCGGAGGAATCTCTTAAAATTTCCCCAGACGATCCTCTGGTTCCAGCCAAGCTGGGGAATGAAAGAAGAGATTTTTCATTTTTAATTGATAGTGGAGCCACACATGCTGTAGTAAGTAGTTGTAGGGGACCCTTAAGTAGAACTAAAATAAGCGCTGTTGGTGCAAGAGGGAAAAAGACTTTAAGGCTGTTTTTACAAGCTATGGAAAGTTCCATTGGGAACACTAAATTAACTCCTGAATTCCTTTAGATGCCAGAATGCCCCCTACCGTTGCTTGGGTGGGATTTACTTGTAAACTGAATGCACGGCTAAGTTCTTCTGAAGACTCTGTTCAGTTGACTCTGTCCAGCCCACAGGGGACCTCTCCTCTTTGTGGCGGATGCCAGCCTGAACGGGACCTCGCCTGTTTGGGGCACGCCGATGGCGGGCGCTGTCGCCAAAAGGCAAAGCAGGGTCATAGCAGAGTGTTCCATTTCTGGGGATGGGCTCAGCCATCCCCTGCACAAATTTCTCCTATGTAGCAATGGGGATGGTAGCTTTCTTCTGTTTTCTTGAAGAACAAGAGGATGATGGAGCACGTTACAAGAGCATGATCTTTTCTCTTCCTTTGGCAGTACAGGCACCCAAGGCCAGCCTGCATTCAAGGAACAGCCTGGGGATATCTGTGTCGACCGTTAGCAGAGGAAGGAAGCTTCTTCTGGAGGCTGAGGCGATGAAGCAGAGTCCCTAATTGTTCTGTTTGATTTTCAACGTGGGTGCGGGGAGGGCCTGGGACATGCAAAACGTGGTCCCGGACAGGGGAGCTGTCTATTACGTGGGAGGCTGTGAGAGCTATCATGGACACCACTGGACCGGCATCCTGTAAGGATGCTTTCACATGTTTTCTTGTTTAGAGGCCAACCTCGGCTTTGGGCTGTAAACTAAAGTCTGCCAGGCCGGTGCCAGCTTGGCGGCAGCATCTGCCCATGGCAGCACCAGCTTGGTGGTGGTGTGTGCCCATGCCTGTGCCAGGTTGCTGGCTGTGTCTGGCTTGTGAGGGTTGGGGTAATTGGCCCCCTGTTCCCCATGGCCTCCAGTTGTGGCCCGGGGCAGCACAGGTGGGACCCATGAGGTGAGGATGGGGGCTGGGCCCAGGGTTTAAAAGGGGCTGAGCATGGGGCTGGCCCTGCTCTATCCACCATTAGTTTAGTCAGATCCTGCGTTCCGCTCAGTTAAAGACTCACGAGAATTGCTTAACATTTGCATTTGGAAGTCATGCTTCAAACAATGAATTTTCAACAAAATTTTTTTGACACTAGTCAACGAACTCCTGTAATACTGCAGCAAAATGACATTTTTAGTGGTGGTTGAATCTCAGAGTGATAACATAGGCATCCCTGTTGGAGCCCTTACCGCAAGCATTGCAATGTTTGTTTACACCCTGCTCGGTTCTTTTGTAAAGGTGCGTAGCTGTGGGAGGTGCGTTATTCCCAAGGTGCTACGGCGCCGATGCTCTGGCTGTTGGCAGGAATGGGCAAAGCGGAAGGCTCTGTGGCTAGGGGAGAATGGCGTGGACATGCTACTGCTCTCTCTGTTGCACCAGAATTTTGACGGCTGGGTTGGGCTGCTAAATCAATGGAACGACTGGAAGAAATTTCAGAAACGTGAGTACTCTACTATCTTTATCTTTTAAAGTCGTTGTCTTTCTACAGACCCCTGTCCATGGCTTAGATATTTGATTGGCGTGAAACAGACCCAGAATTTTGCTTTAAGTGGTGTTCTGATTCGCTGAAATTCCCCGTAGGTAGAGAGCAAGAATTACAAATGTTGCTTGGTGGTTGAAGTTCTCTGGGTTTCTGTGAAAGCTAACTTGCCAGAATGTGTAGGAAGCAGCCTGAATTCCAGTAGAGATACTGCATAAAAGGTCCTCTTCTTGACAGGAAAAGAGCTTCACGAAACGTCGGCACTGTTTGCCGTGGGGCCTCCGACACACTTGTTCAGTCATCGTGGGCTTTGTGCCATTCCCGCAGGCACAATCTTGAACAAATTTTGTGCGGCAGCCGGTATCTTAGCTGACTTTCGATCTCGCGCTTGGTTGCTTGTACCTGCTCAAAACTGACTGTAGTGTCAAACGAACCCACAGGAAAATACCTACCTCAACTCGTGCTGGTAGGGCAAGCCCGCTGCAGTTGATAAAATCGGAAAATAGCACGATGTTTTGAAGAATTTGCCTTGCGAGGACAAGGGCTGTCTCCTGGTAGGCAGCTGAATTCTGTGACTGATTCCACCGGTCCGCTCTGGCACTTGAAGGAGGCAGTCCCTAAGCCAACGCAATCTAAAATGGGGGTCGTTTGGGTTTTTTTAATCGTTTCTTAGGGATACGAGGCTTGTGTGGGTGTTTAGCTTGTCCTGTTCTTTCTGTTCCTAATTCTGAACCCACTGACTGGCATAAAAGACCGGTCGTGTTGTAGTCTGACGGTGTCGTCCACCAGGAGCTGGTGGAAGGTCAGGGCTTACGTAAAACCCATAAGGAGGATTGAGGCTGGAAAGCGGAACGTCTACACAAGAATTACTGTCCTTGGGAGAGAAGCACATCCTGAAGAAATAGGTAAGCTAATTAAAATGTTTTGGGAACCATCCGAAACAACTAGTAGGAGTGTGATAAGAAGCACCCTCCCGCAAAGTATCCTCCTTATAACACTAAAAGTCACACCCCTCGAGCTGGAGACACCAGCCCAAGCAGAGAGCCCTCGCCTCTGAGCGTGCGCAGCATGTGAAAGTAGCGCTGTAGCTTGAAGCTGAAATAAGAGAAATGTAGACCAATAGAAAACTTCTTTGTGTAATTACTTATGCATATGCATAGCTAGACTGTATAAATACTGTACTTGTATGAGCGAACTTTGTGCTAGCTTTGTGGAGCTACCGCCTAGCGCCCATCTCTGCGCAGACATGCCATAAAGATACCTCTGCCCTGTGTGTATATTGGCGTCCCGCACACCGGGTAAAGGACCTCACGCTTGTGGGGTAACAGTTTTGACACCCCAGATGGGACCGAGCTGACAGCCTCGCCCGGTTCGTCTTGCCGCATCCGACAGGGAGAAGAGGCCTGAGCGGACTCCAGCGCGCACCGACCCGTCGATCGGGGACTCCTTCAGCTCCTCTCCTGCGGTCGGGCGGTAAGTGACAAAACGGTGCAACGTTCCTGACAAGAGGTATTTTTGGGGGGTAGGAGAAAAGGGGGTAGGGGCAAGATGTCTCGGGAAGCAGGCAGCCTCTGTTCTGTTCTGGGCTCTGCATAAGACGCTCCAGGAAAGACAGGTGGCAGTAGCGTAGCTCTGTTTGTTTCTGCACGCTGTCCTGTTCTGAGTAACGAAGGGAGAGGTCCCTCGTTCTGGTTTGTATAGAAATACTGGGGTTTTCGGTACCGGTATGGGTGCTGCTGCTTCCCAGGAGGCACACCTTTGCTCTCCTCTAGGATGCCTCCTGAAGCATTGCAATAAATTTGGGGGAGATGCCACGACTAAAAATCAGCTAAAACGATATTGTAATCAACGGTGGTCACAATATCAATGGGAAGATGGTGAAAAGTGGCCTGAGAATGGATCCTTGAAATATAACACTATATCGGAATTAATGTTGTGTTGTCGGGGAACTGAAAAATGGGATGAAATGCCTTATGTGGATATGTTTTTTTTCGTTAAGGCGCGATTGGGATATTAGGAAGAAAGGTGGCTTAGTGGATTCTAAACATCAGATTGGAATATATGTGTTAAAAGAGAAAAAGGGAAAACCTCGTTGTATTGACTGGGCAAATTCAGAAGAGGATATTCAGCTGTTGGTAGCTCCCCCCAAACAGCCCAAATCGGATAGCTCAAGTGGTGACGGAGTTGCGAGTGCTATCTCTAAAAGAACAAGGGGACAGAAAGCGATAGTTTGAGCTCCCCTCAGACAGGCTGTAGGCCCTGAAGGAAGAGCGGTGTACGTACACGTGCCTTTTACTGCTTCTGATTTCTTAAACTGCAAACAGGCAGTCGGATCCTATCGAAACAATCCAGAAGGAATGTATAGTACCGTTAATCACAACTCCTAGTCCTAACTGGGGAGATGTACAGGCTCTCCTAGAATTTTTGTTTACCACTGAGGAGAGGAGAAGAATTTTAGAGAAGGCTAGAGAGGGACTGATCTAACAAGGCGGGGGGGTGGGGGGTGCCTAATACCGATATGTACCTCCCGAAAGAGGATCCGGAGTGGGATCCAAACACAAGTGTGAGGGATTAGAGAGGGTAAAGGAATATCAACAGTTAATTTTGTATGGGATTCAACATGGAGCGCAAAAGCCTAAGAATTTATCTAAACTATCTGAAGTAAGGCAGGGAGATAAGGAAACCCCGTCAGCCTTCTCTGAGAGATTGCGTGAAGTAGCTCGAAAATGGACAGATCTGGATCCGGAAGATGATAGCAATTCAAAGTTATTTAACACGCTGTTTATTGGTCAAGCAGCAGCAGATATAAGAAAGAGATGACAAAAGGTAGAGGGCGAGGATGGCATGACAATCTCACGGTTCTTCTCAATGGCATATAAGGTACGTAATAATCGGGAGGAAAGAGAAGAGAAGGAGAAGCGGGGACGAGTAACGCTGCAAGCTGCTTTGCTGGCTGCCTTGACGGAAGACCAGGAAAAA
Source organism: Mycteria americana (assembly GCF_035582795.1). Classification (NCBI taxonomy): domain Eukaryota; kingdom Metazoa; phylum Chordata; class Aves; order Ciconiiformes; family Ciconiidae; genus Mycteria; species Mycteria americana. Next base: position 100,415 of record NW_027445474.1, on the reverse strand, counting down.
GGGAGGGAAAATACACGAGGTGAATTTTGTGGGTGAGGAAGGGGCTGTAGAAATAATAGTAGAAAGGGTTATGACATTCCCCTGGGAAGGAATCGGCGTGCAAATTGTAAGCAAGAGGGCTGTTGGAAAAAAATTGTCCATGCCGTCTGAGTAATGGGGAAAGAGAGACAGAAGAAGCCGTTGGAGTCATGCCGGAGATTGGGCTGGACTGAAGGGGGCCGGAGGAATCTCTTAAAATTTCCCCAGACGATCCTCTGGTTCCAGCCAAGCTGGGGAATGAAAGAAGAGATTTTTCATTTTTAATTGATAGTGGAGCCACACATGCTGTAGTAAGTAGTTGTAGGGGACCCTTAAGTAGAACTAAAATAAGCGCTGTTGGTGCAAGAGGGAAAAAGACTTTAAGGCTGTTTTTACAAGCTATGGAAAGTTCCATTGGGAACACTAAATTAACTCCTGAATTCCTTTAGATGCCAGAATGCCCCCTACCGTTGCTTGGGTGGGATTTACTTGTAAACTGAATGCACGGCTAAGTTCTTCTGAAGACTCTGTTCAGTTGACTCTGTCCAGCCCACAGGGGACCTCTCCTCTTTGTGGCGGATGCCAGCCTGAACGGGACCTCGCCTGTTTGGGGCACGCCGATGGCGGGCGCTGTCGCCAAAAGGCAAAGCAGGGTCATAGCAGAGTGTTCCATTTCTGGGGATGGGCTCAGCCATCCCCTGCACAAATTTCTCCTATGTAGCAATGGGGATGGTAGCTTTCTTCTGTTTTCTTGAAGAACAAGAGGATGATGGAGCACGTTACAAGAGCATGATCTTTTCTCTTCCTTTGGCAGTACAGGCACCCAAGGCCAGCCTGCATTCAAGGAACAGCCTGGGGATATCTGTGTCGACCGTTAGCAGAGGAAGGAAGCTTCTTCTGGAGGCTGAGGCGATGAAGCAGAGTCCCTAATTGTTCTGTTTGATTTTCAACGTGGGTGCGGGGAGGGCCTGGGACATGCAAAACGTGGTCCCGGACAGGGGAGCTGTCTATTACGTGGGAGGCTGTGAGAGCTATCATGGACACCACTGGACCGGCATCCTGTAAGGATGCTTTCACATGTTTTCTTGTTTAGAGGCCAACCTCGGCTTTGGGCTGTAAACTAAAGTCTGCCAGGCCGGTGCCAGCTTGGCGGCAGCATCTGCCCATGGCAGCACCAGCTTGGTGGTGGTGTGTGCCCATGCCTGTGCCAGGTTGCTGGCTGTGTCTGGCTTGTGAGGGTTGGGGTAATTGGCCCCCTGTTCCCCATGGCCTCCAGTTGTGGCCCGGGGCAGCACAGGTGGGACCCATGAGGTGAGGATGGGGGCTGGGCCCAGGGTTTAAAAGGGGCTGAGCATGGGGCTGGCCCTGCTCTATCCACCATTAGTTTAGTCAGATCCTGCGTTCCGCTCAGTTAAAGACTCACGAGAATTGCTTAACATTTGCATTTGGAAGTCATGCTTCAAACAATGAATTTTCAACAAAATTTTTTTGACACTAGTCAACGAACTCCTGTAATACTGCAGCAAAATGACATTTTTAGTGGTGGTTGAATCTCAGAGTGATAACATAGGCATCCCTGTTGGAGCCCTTACCGCAAGCATTGCAATGTTTGTTTACACCCTGCTCGGTTCTTTTGTAAAGGTGCGTAGCTGTGGGAGGTGCGTTATTCCCAAGGTGCTACGGCGCCGATGCTCTGGCTGTTGGCAGGAATGGGCAAAGCGGAAGGCTCTGTGGCTAGGGGAGAATGGCGTGGACATGCTACTGCTCTCTCTGTTGCACCAGAATTTCGACGGCTGGGTTGGGCTGCTAAATCAATGGAACGACTGGAAGAAATTTCAGAAACGTGAGTACTCTACTATCTTTATCTTTTAAAGTCGTTGTCTTTCTACAGACCCCTGTCCATGGCTTAGATATTTGATTGGCGTGAAACAGACCCAGAATTTTGCTTTAAGTGGTGTTCTGATTCGCTGAAATTCCCCGTAGGTAGAGAGCAAGAATTACAAATGTTGCTTGGTGGTTGAAGTTCTCGGGGTTTCTGTGAAAGCTAACTTGCCAGAATGTGTAGGAAGCAGCCTGAATTCCAGTAGAGATACTGCATAAAAGGTCCTCTTCTTGACAGGAAAAGAGCTTCACGAAACGTCGGCACTGTTTGCCGTGGGGCCTCCGACACACTTGTTCAGTCATCGTGGGCTTTGTGCCATTCCCGCAGGCACAATCTTGAACAAATTTTGTGCGGCAGCCGGTATCTTAGCTGACTTTCGATCTCGCGCTTGGTTGCTTGTACCTGCTCAAAACCGACTGTAGTGTCAAACGAACCCACAGGAAAATACCTACCTCAACTCGTGCTGGTAGGGCAAGCCCGCTGCAGTTGATAAAATCGGAAAATAGCACGATGTTTTGAAGAATTTGCCTTGCGAGGACAAGGGCTGTCTCCTGGTAGGCAGCTGAATTCTGTGACTGATTCCACCGGTCCGCTCTGGCACTTGAAGGAGGCAGTCCCTAAGCCAACGCAATCTAAAATGGGGGTCGTTTGGGTTTTTTTAATCGTTTCTTAGGGATACGAGGCTTGTGTGGGTGTTTAGCTTGTCCTGTTCTTTCTGTTCCTAATTCTGAACCCACTGACTGGCATAAAAGACCGGTCGTGTTGTAGTCTGACGGTGTCGTCCACCAGGAGCTGGTGGAAGGTCAGGGCTTACGTAAAACCCATAAGGAGGATTGAGGCTGGAAAGCGGAACGTCTACACAAGAATTACTGTCCTTGGGAGAGAAGCACATCCTGAAGAAATAGGTAAGCTAATTAAAATGTTTTGGGAACCATCCGAAACAACTAGTAGGAGTGTGATAAGAAGCACCCTCCCGCAAAGTATCCTCCTTATAACACTAAAAGTCACACCCCTCGAGCTGGAGACACCAGCCCAAGCAGAGAGCCCTCGCCTCTGAGCGTGCGCAGCATGTGAAAGTAGCGCTGTAGCTTGAAGCTGAAATAAGAGAAATGTAGACCAATAGAAAACTTCTTTGTGTAATTACTTATGCATATGCATAGCTAGACTGTATAAATACTGTACTTGTATGAGCGAACTTTGTGCTAGCTTTGTGGAGCTACCGCCTAGCGCCCATCTCTGCGCAGACATGCCATAAAGATACCTCTGCCCTGTGTGTATATTGGCGTCCCGCACACCGGGTAAAGGACCTCACGCTTGTGGGGTAACAGTTTTGACACCCCAGATGGGACCGAGCTGACAGCCTCGCCCGGTTCGTCTTGCCGCATCCGACAGGGAGAAGAGGCCTGAGCGGACTCCAGCGCGCACCGACCCGTCGATCGGGGACTCCTTCAGCTCCTCTCCTGCGGTCGGGCGGTAAGTGACAAAACGGTGCAACGTTCCTGACAAGAGGTATTTTTGGGGGGTAGGAGAAAAGGGGGTAGGGGCAAGATGTCTCGGGAAGCAGGCAGCCTCTGTTCTGTTCTGGGCTCTGCATAAGACGCTCCAGGAAAGACAGGTGGCAGTAGCGTAGCTCTGTTTGTTTCTGCACGCTGTCCTGTTCTGAGTAACGAAGGGAGAGGTCCCTCGTTCTGGTTTGTATAGAAATACTGGGGTTTTCGGTACCGGTATGGGTGCTGCTGCTTCCCAGGAGGCACACCTTTGCTCTCCTCTAGGATGCCTCCTGAAGCATTGCAATAAATTTGGGGGAGATGCCACGACTAAAAATCAGCTAAAACGATATTGTAATCAACGGTGGTCACAATATCAATGGGAAGATGGTGAAAAGTGGCCTGAGAATGGATCCTTGAAATATAACACTATATCGGAATTAATGTTGTGTTGTCGGGGAACTGAAAAATGGGATGAAATGCCTTATGTGGATATGTTTTTTTTCGTTAAGGCGCGATTGGGATATTAGGAAGAAAGGTGGCTTAGTGGATTCTAAACATCAGATTGGAATATATGTGTTAAAAGAGAAAAAGGGAAAACCTCGTTGTATTGACTGGGCAAATTCAGAAGAGGATATTCAGCTGTTGGTAGCTCCCCCCAAACAGCCCAAATCGGATAGCTCAAGTGGTGACGGAGTTGCGAGTGCTATCTCTAAAAGAACAAGGGGACAGAAAGCGATAGTTTGAGCTCCCCTCAGACAGGCTGTAGGCCCTGAAGGAAGAGCGGTGTACGTACACGTGCCTTTTACTGCTTCTGATTTCTTAAACTGCAAACAGGCAGTCGGATCCTATCGAAACAATCCAGAAGGAATGTATAGTACCGTTAATCACAACTCCTAGTCCTAACTGGGGAGATGTACAGGCTCTCCTAGAATTTTTGTTTACCACTGAGGAGAGGAGAAGAATTTTAGAGAAGGCTAGAGAGGGACTGATCCAACAAGGCGGGGGGGTGGGGGGTGCCTAATACCGATATGTACCTCCCGAAAGAGGATCCGGAGTGGGATCCAAACACAAGTGTGAGGGATTAGAGAGGGTAAAGGAATATCAACAGTTAATTTTGTATGGGATTCAACATGGAGTGCAAAAGCCTAAGAATTTATCTAAACTATCTGAAGTAAGGCAGGGAGATAAGGAAACCCCGTCAGCCTTCTCTGAGAGATTGCGTGAAGTAGCTCGAAAATGGACAGATCTGGATCCGGAAGATGATAGCAATTCAAAGTTATTTAACACGCTGTTTATTGGTCAAGCAGCAGCAGATATAAGAAGGAGATGACAAAAGGTAGAGGGCGAGGATGGCATGACAATCTCACGGTTCTTCTCAATGGCATATAAGGTACGTAATAATCGGGAGGAAATAGAAGAGAAGGAGAAGCGGGGATGAGTAACGCTGCAAGCTGCTTTGCTGGCTGCCTTGACGGAAGACCAGGAAAAAGGGAGAGAAAACACACGAGGTGAATTTTGTGGGTGAGGAAGGGGCTGTAGAAATAATAGTAGAAAGGGTTATGACATTCCCCTGGGAAGGAATCGGCGTGCAAATTGTAAGCAAGAGGGCTGTTGGAAAAAAATTGTCCATGCCGTCTGAGTAATGGGGAAAGAGAGACAGAAGAAGCCGTTGGAGTCATGCCGGAGATTGGGCTGGACTGAAGGGGGCCGGAGGAATCTCTTAAAATTTCCCCAGACGATCCTCTGGTTCCAGCCAAGCTGGGGAATGAAAGAAGAGATTTTTCATTTTTAATTGATAGTGGAGCCACACATGCTGTAGTAAGTAGTTGTAGGGGACCCTTAAGTAGAACTAAAATAAGCGCTGTTGGTGCAAGAGGGAAAAAGACTTTAAGGCTGTTTTTACAAGCTATGGAAAGTTCCATTGGGAACACTAAATTAACTCCTGAATTCCTTTAGATGCCAGAATGCCCCCTACCGTTGCTTGGGTGGGATTTACTTGTAAACTGAATGCACGGCTAAGTTCTTCTGAAGACTCTGTTCAGTTGACTCTGTCCAGCCCACAGGGGACCTCTCCTCTTTGTGGCGGATGCCAGCCTGAACGGGACCTCGCCTGTTTGGGGCACGCCGATGGCGGGCGCTGTCGCCAAAAGGCAAAGCAGGGTCATAGCAGAGTGTTCCATTTCTGGGGATGGGCTCAGCCATCCCCTGCACAAATTTCTCCTATGTAGCAATGGGGATGGTAGCTTTCTTCTGTTTTCTTGAAGAACAAGAGGATGATGGAGCACGTTACAAGAGCATGATCTTTTTCTCTTCCTTTGGCAGTACAGGCACCCAAGGCCAGCCTGCATTCAAGGAACAGCCTGGGGATATCTGTGTCGACCGTTAGCAGAGGAAGGAAGCTTCTTCTGGAGGCTGAGGCGATGAAGCAGAGTCCCTAATTGTTCTGTTTGATTTTCAACGTGGGTGCGGGGAGGGCCTGGGACATGCAAAACGTGGTCCCGGACAGGGGAGCTGTCTATTACGTGGGAGGCTGTGAGAGCTATCATGGACACCACTGGACCGGCATCCTGTAAGGATGCTTTCACATGTTTTCTTGTTTAGAGGCCAACCTCGGCTTTGGGCTGTAAACTAAAGTCTGCCAGGCCGGTGCCAGCTTGGCGGCAGCATCTGCCCATGGCAGCACCAGCTTGGTGGTGGTGTGTGCCCATGCCTGTGCCAGGTTGCTGGCTGTGTCTGGCTTGTGAGGGTTGGGGTAATTGGCCCCCTGTTCCCCATGGCCTCCAGTTGTGGCCCGGGGCAGCACAGGTGGGACCCATGAGGTGAGGATGGGGGCTGGGCCCAGGCTTTAAAAGGGGCTGAGCATGGGGCTGGCCCTGCTCTATCCACCATTAGTTTAGTCAGATCCTGCGTTCCGCTCAGTTAAAGACTCACGAGAATTGCTTAACGTTTGCATTTGGAAGTCATGCTTCAAACAATGAATTTTCAACAAAATTTTTTTGACACTAGTCAACGAACTCCTGTAATACTGCAGCAAAATGACATTTTTAGTGGTGGTTGAATCTCAGAGTGATAACATAGGCATCCCTGTTGGAGCCCTTACCGCAAGCATTGCAATGTTTGTTTACACCCTGCTTGGTTCTTTTGTAAAGGTGCGTAGCTGTGGGAGGTGCGTTATTCCCAAGGTGCTACGGCGCCGATGCTCTGGCTGTTGGCAGGAATGGGCAAAGCGGAAGGCTCTGTGGCTAGGGGAGAATGGCGTGGACATGCTACTGCTCTCTCTGTTGCACCAGAATTTCGACGGCTGGGTTGGGCTGCTAAATCAATGGAACGACTGGAAGAAATTTCAGAAACGTGAGTACTCTACTATCTTTATCTTTTAAAGTCGTTGTCTTTCTACAGACCCCTGTCCATGGCTTAGATATTTGATTGGCGTGAAACAGACCCAGAATTTTGCTTTAAGTGGTGTTCTGATTCGCTGAAATTCCCCGTAGGTAGAGAGCAAGAATTACAAATGTTGCTTGGTGGTTGAAGTTCTCGGGGTTTCTGTGAAAGCTAACTTGCCAGAATGTGTAGGAAGCAGCCTGAATTCCAGTAGAGATACTGCATAAAAGGTCCTCTTCTTGACAGGAAAAGAGCTTCACGAAACGTCGGCACTGTTTGCCGTGGGGCCTCCGACACACTTGTTCAGTCATCGTGGGCTTTGTGCCATTCCCGCAGGCACAATCTTGAACAAATTTTGTGCGGCAGCCGGTATCTTAGCTGACTTTCGATCTCGCGCTTGGTTGCTTGTACCTGCTCAAAACTGACTGTAGTGTCAAACGAACCCACAGGAAAATACCTACCTCAACTCATGCTGGTAGGGCAAGCCCGCTGCAGTTGATAAAATCGGAAAATAGCACGATGTTTTGAAGAATTTGCCTTGCGAGGACAAGGGCTGTCTCCTGGTAGGCAGCTGAATTCTGTGACTGATTCCACCGGTCCGCTCTGGCACTTGAAGGAGGCAGTCCCTAAGCCAACGCAATCTAAAATGGGGGTCGTTTGGGTTTTTTTAATCGTTTCTTAGGGATACGAGGCTTGTGTGGGTGTTTAGCTTGTCCTGTTCTTTCTGTTCCTAATTCTGAACCCACTGACTGGCATAAAAGACCGGTCGTGTTGTAGTCTGACGGTGTCGTCCACCAGGAGCTGGTGGAAGGTCAGGGCTTACGTAAAACCCGTAAGGAGGATTGAGGCTGGAAAGCGGAACGTCTACACAAGAATTACTGTCCTTGGGAGAGAAGCACATCCTGAAGAAATAGGTAAGCTAATTAAAATGTTTTGGGAACCATCCGAAACAACTAGTAGGAGTGTGATAAGAAGCACCCTCCCGCAAAGTATCCTCCTTATAACACTAAAAGTCACACCCCTCGAGCTGGAGACACCAGCCCAAGCAGAGAGCCCTCGCCTCTGAGCGTGCGCAGCATGTGAAAGTAGCGCTGTAGCTTGAAGTTGAAATAAGAGAAATGTAGACCAATAGAAAACTTCTTTGTGTAATTACTTATGCATATGCATAGCTAGACTGTATAAATACTGTACTTGTATGAGCGAACTTTGTGCTAGCTTTGTGGAGCTACCGCCTAGCGCCCATCTCTGCGCAGACATGCCATAAAGATACCTCTGCCCTGTGTGTATATTGGCGTCCCGCACACCGGGTAAAGGACCTCACGCTTGTGGGGTAACAGTTTTGACACCCCAGATGGGACCGAGCTGACAGCCTCGCCCGGTTCGTCTTGCCGCATCCGACAGGGAGAAGAGGCCTGAGCGGACTCCAGCGCGCACCGACCCGTCGATCGGGGACTCCTTCAGCTCCTCTCCTGCGGTCGGGCGGTAAGTGACAAAACGGTGCAACGTTCCTGACAAGAGGTATTTTTGGGGGGTAGGAGAAAAGGGGGTAGGGGCAAGATGTCTCGGGAAGCAGGCAGCCTCTGTTCTGTTCTGGGCTCTGCATAAGACGCTCCAGGAAAGACAGGTGGCAGTAGCGTAGCTCTGTTTGTTTCTGCACGCTGTCCTGTTCTGAGTAACGAAGGGAGAGGTCCCTCGTTCTGGTTTGTATAGAAATACTGGGGTTTTCGGTACCGGTATGGGTGCTGCTGCTTCCCAGGAGGCACACCTTTGCTCTCCTCTAGGATGCCTCCTGAAGCATTGCAATAAATTTGGGGGAGATGCCACGACTAAAAATCAGCTAAAACGATATTGTAATCAACGGTGGTCACAATATCAATGGGAAGATGGTGAAAAGTGGCCTGAGAATGGATCCTTGAAATATAACACTATATCGGAATTAATGTTGTGTTGTCGGGGAACTGAAAAATGGGATGAAATGCCTTATGTGGATATGTTTTTTTTCGTTAAGGCGCGATTGGGATATTAGGAAGAAAGGTGGCTTAGTGGATTCTAAACATCAGATTGGAATATATGTGTTAAAAGAGAAAAAGGGAAAACCTCGTTGTATTGACTGGGCAAATTCAGAAGAGGATATTCAGCTGTTGGTAGCTCCCCCCAAACAGCCCAAATCGGATAGCTCAAGTGGTGACGGAGTTGCGAGTGCTATCTCTAAAAGAACAAGGGGACAGAAAGCGATAGTTTGAGCTCCCCTCAGACAGGCTGTAGGCCCTGAAGGAAGAGCGGTGTACGTACACGTGCCTTTTACTGCTTCTGATTTCTTAAACTGCAAACAGGCAGTCGGATCCTATCGAAACAATCCAGAAGGAATGTATAGTACCGTTAATCACAACTCCTAGTCCTAACTGGGGAGATGTACAGGCTCTCCTAGAATTTTTGTTTACCACTGAGGAGAGGAGAAGAATTTTAGAGAAGGCTAGAGAGGGACTGATCCAACAAGGCGGGGGGGTGGGGGGTGCCTAATACCGATATGTACCTCCCGAAAGAGGATCCGGAGTGGGATCCAAACACAAGTGTGAGGGATTAGAGAGGGTAAAGGAATATCAACAGTTAATTTTGTATGGGATTCAACATGGAGTGCAAAAGCCTAAGAATTTATCTAAACTATCTGAAGTAAGGCAGGGAGATAAGGAAACCCCGTCAGCCTTCTCTGAGAGATTGCGTGAAGTAGCTCGAAAATGGACAGATCTGGATCCGGAAGATGATAGCAATTCAAAGTTATTTAACACGCTGTTTATTGGTCAAGCAGCAGCAGATATAAGAAGGAGATGACAAAAGGTAGAGGGCGAGGATGGCATGACAATCTCACGGTTCTTCTCAATGGCATATAAGGTACGTAATAATCGGGAGGAAATAGAAGAGAAGGAGAAGCGGGGATGAGTAACGCTGCAAGCTGCTTTGCTGGCTGCCTTGACGGAAGACCAGGAAAAAGGGAGAGAAAACACACGAGGTGAATTTTGTGGGTGAGGAAGGGGCAGTAGAAATAATAGTAGAAATGGTTATGACATTCCCCTGGGAAGGAATCGGCGTGCAAATTGTAAGCAAGAGGGCTGTTGGAAAAAAATTGTCCATGCCGTCTGAGTAATGGGGAAAGAGAGACAGAAGAAGCCGTTGGAGTCATGCCGGAGATTGGGCTGGACTGAAGGGGGCCGGAGGAATCTCTTAAAATTTCCCCAGACGATCCTCTGGTTCCAGCCAAGCTGGGGAATGAAAGAAGAGATTTTTCATTTTTAATTGATAGTGGAGCCACACATGCTGTAGTAAGTAGTTGTAGGGGACCCTTAAGTAGAACTAAAATAAGCGCTGTTGGTGCAAGAGGGAAAAAGACTTTAAGGCTGTTTTTACAAGCTATGGAAAGTTCCATTGGGAACACTAAATTAACTCCTGAATTCCTTTAGATGCCAGAATGCCCCCTACCGTTGCTTGGGTGGGATTTACTTGTAAACTGAATGCACGGCTAAGTTCTTCTGAAGACTCTGTTCAGTTGACTCTGTCCAGCCCACAGGGGACCTCTCCTCTTTGTGGCGGATGCCAGCCTGAACGGGACCTCGCCTGTTTGGCGCACGCCGATGGCGGGCGCTGTCGCCAAAAGGCAAAGCAGGGTCATAGCAGAGTGTTCCATTTCTGGGGATGGGCTCAGCCATCCCCTGCACAAATTTCTCCTATGTAGCAATGGGGATGGTAGCTTTCTTCTGTTTTCTTGAAGAACAAGAGGATGATGGAGCACGTTACAAGAGCATGATCTTTTTCTCTTCCTTTGGCAGTACAGGCACCCAAGGCCAGCCTGCATTCAAGGAACAGCCTGGGGATATCTGTGTCGACCGTTAGCAGAGGAAGGAAGCTTCTTCTGGAGGCTGAGGCGATGAAGCAGAGTCCCTAATTGTTCTGTTTGATTTTCAACGTGGGTGCGGGGAGGGCCTGGGACATGCAAAACGTGGTCCCGGACAGGGGAGCTGTCTATTACGTGGGAGGCTGTGAGAGCTATCATGGACACCACTGGACCGGCATCCTGTAAGGATGCTTTCACATGTTTTCTTGTTTAGAGGCCAACCTCGGCTTTGGGCTGTAAACTAAAGTCTGCCAGGCCGGTGCCAGCTTGGCGGCAGCATCTGCCCATGGCAGCACCAGCTTGGTGGTGGTGTGTGCCCATGCCTGTGCCAGGTTGCTGGCTGTGTCTGGCTTGTGAGGGTTGGGGTAATTGGCCCCCTGTTCCCCATGGCCTCCAGTTGTGGCCCGGGGCAGCACAGGTGGGACCCATGAGGTGAGGATGGGGGCTGGGCCCAGGCTTTAAAAGGGGCTGAGCATGGGGCTGGCCCTGCTCTATCCACCATTAGTTTAGTCAGATCCTGCGTTCCGCTCAGTTAAAGACTCACGAGAATTGCTTAACGTTTGCATTTGGAAGTCATGCTTCAAACAATGAATTTTCAACAAAATTTTTTTGACACTAGTCAACGAACTCCTGTAATACTGCAGCAAAATGACATTTTTAGTGGTGGTTGAATCTCAGAGTGATAACATAGGCATCCCTGTTGGAGCCCTTACCGCAAGCATTGCAATGTTTGTTTACACCCTGCTTGGTTCTTTTGTAAAGGTGCGTAGCTGTGGGAGGTGCGTTATTCCCAAGGTGCTACGGCGCCGATGCTCTGGCTGTTGGCAGGAATGGGCAAAGCGGAAGGCTCTGTGGCTAGGGGAGAATGGCGTGGACATGCTACTGCTCTCTCTGTTGCACCAGAATTTCGACGGCTGGGTTGGGCTGCTAAATCAATGGAACGACTGGAAGAAATTTCAGAAACGTGAGTACTCTACTATCTTTATCTTTTAAAGTCGTTGTCTTTCTACAGACCCCTGTCCATGGCTTAGATATTTGATTGGCGTGAAACAGACCCAGAATTTTGCTTTAAGTGGTGTTCTGATTCGCTGAAATTCCCCGTAGGTAGAGAGCAAGAATTACAAATGTTGCTTGGTGGTTGAAGTTCTCGGGGTTTCTGTGAAAGCTAACTTGCCAGAATGTGTAGGAAGCAGCCTGAATTCCAGTAGAGATACTGCATAAAAGGTCCTCTTCTTGACAGGAAAAGAGCTTCACGAAACGTCGGCACTGTTTGCCGTGGGGCCTCCGACACACTTGTTCAGTCATCGTGGGCTTTGTGCCATTCCCGCAGGCACAATCTTGAACAAATTTTGTGCGGCAGCCGGTATCTTAGCTGACTTTCGATCTCGCGCTTGGTTGCTTGTACCTGCTCAAAACTGACTGTAGTGTCAAACGAACCCACAGGAAAATACCTACCTCAACTCGTGCTGGTAGGGCAAGCCCGCTGCAGTTGATAAAATCGGAAAATAGCACGATGTTTTGAAGAATTTGCCTTGCGAGGACAAGGGCTGTCTCCTGGTAGGCAGCTGAATTCTGTGACTGATTCCACCGGTCCGCTCTGGCACTTGAAGGAGGCAGTCCCTAAGCCAACGCAATCTAAAATGGGGGTCGTTTGGGTTTTTTTAATCGTTTCTTAGGGATACGAGGCTTGTGTGGGTGTTTAGCTTGTCCTGTTCTTTCTGTTCCTAATTCTGAACCCACTGACTGGCATAAAAGACCGGTCGTGTTGTAGTCTGACGGTGTCGTCCACCAGGAGCTGGTGGAAGGTCAGGGCTTACGTAAAACCCGTAAGGAGGATTGAGGCTGGAAAGCGGAACGTCTACACAAGAATTACTGTCCTTGGGAGAGAAGCACATCCTGAAGAAATAGGTAAGCTAATTAAAATGTTTTGGGAACCATCCGAAACAACTAGTAGGAGTGTGATAAGAAGCACCCTCCCGCAAAGTATCCTCCTTATAACACTAAAAGTCACACCCCTCGAGCTGGAGACACCAGCCCAAGCAGAGAGCCCTCGCCTCTGAGCGTGCGCAGCATGTGAAAGTAGCGCTGTAGCTTGAAGTTGAAATAAGAGAAATGTAGACCAATAGAAAACTTCTTTGTGTAATTACTTATGCATATGCATAGCTAGACTGTATAAATACTGTACTTGTATGAGCGAACTTTGTGCTAGCTTTGTGGAGCTACCGCCTAGCGCCCATCTCTGCGCAGACATGCCATAAAGATACCTCTGCCCTGTGTGTATATTGGCGTCCCGCACACCGGGTAAAGGACCTCACGCTTGTGGGGTAACAGTTTTGACACCCCAGATGGGACCGAGCTGACAGCCTCGCCCGGTTCGTCTTGCCGCATCCGACAGGGAGAAGAGGCCTGAGCGGACTCCAGCGCGCACCGACCCGTCGATCGGGGACTCCTTCAGCTCCTCTCCTGCGGTCGGGCGGTAAGTGACAAAACGGTGCAACGTTCCTGACAAGAGGTATTTTTGGGGGGTAGGGGCAAGATGTCTCGGGAAGCAGGCAGCCTCTGTTCTGTTCTGGGCTCTGCATAAGACGCACCAGGAAAGACAGGTGGCAGTAGCGTAGTTCTGTTTGTTTCTGCACGCTGTCCTGTTCTGAGTAACGAAGGGTGTCCTGGTTTCAGCTGAGATAGAGTTCATTTTCTTTATAGTGGCTGGTATGGGGCTATGTTTTGGATTTGTGCTGAAGACAGTGTTGATAATACAGAGATGTTTTAGTTGTTGCTGTACTAGTCAAGGACTTTTCAGCTTCCCGTGCTCCGTCAGGTGCAGAAGAAGCTGGGAGGGGACACAGCCAGGATAGTTGATCCAAACTGACCAAAGGGCTATTCCATACCACATGACGTCATGCTCAGTATATAAAGCTGGGGAAGAAGAAGGAAGGGGGGGACATTTGGAGTGATGGCATTTGTCTTCCCAAGTAACCGTCACGCGTGCTGGAGCCCTGCTTTCCTGGAGATGGCTGAACACCTGCCTGCCCATGGGAAGTAGTGAATTAATTCCTTGCTTTGCTTTGCTTGTGTGCGCGGCTTTTGCTTTCCCTATTAAACTGTTTTTATCTCAACCCTCAAGTTTTCTTACTTTTGCTCTTCCGATTCTCTCCCCCATCCCACCGAGGGGGAGTGAGCGAGCGGCTGCGTGGTGCTTAGTTGCCGGCTGGGGCTAAACCACGACAGTCCTTTTTGGCGCCCAACGTGGGGCCCGAAGGGTTTGAGATAATGACAGATTTGATTGGAATGTGCTAGATGATAGAATTTATAGCTGTTATTGCTGTTTAGCTATTAATCAGCAGGCTTCTCTGCTTGCCATAGGCTTGCTTGCCTTACTGTACCTTAGAGTCTAGGGCTCGTTAGTGGCTGCTTTTTGCTTTTGCGGCCTGCCGTGCTGCTGTACTGCTGATCACCTTACTCTGCTGTGCCTGGGAACGTTTTGATAACAGCAATGGCCATGCGCCTGGGCTGGCAGATGGCCACGGCATTGCTGCTGTTTCTGGACAGGCTGGAACTCCGCTGTGAACTCTGTGCTGGTGTACTGGACAGGCTGGAACTCCGCTGTGAACTCGAGTCGAAGGGACTGTGACCTGTGGAGGAATCCACGTGGGAGCATGACACCCCAAAGCGTCTGTGCCCATGGATTAGCCCATGCCAGAGCAGGTATATCTTGAAACGTCTGTGGCCATGGTTATGTCTGTGCCACAGCAGGTATAGCTCTGAAGGGATTGTGGTCCAAGGATAAGTCCACGCTGGATAAGTTGCGCCTCGAAGCATCTGTGGCTGTAGATGAAGTCCATGCTACAGCAGGTACACCTCGAAGCATCTGTGGCTGTGGATAAAGTCCATGCTGCAGCAGGTATACCTCGAAGCATCTGTGGCTGTGGATGAAGTCCATGCTGCAGCAGGTACACCTCGAAGCATCTGTGGCTGTGCATGAGGCCATGTTGGAGCAAGTTTACTTCTGAAGGTACTACATTCTGTGGATAACTCCAGGCTGGAGCAGGGGCAAGGGGAGGACTTCATTGCAATGTTAAACCTGATGGTCTGGTCCAAAGGGACCAGGGGTGGAGATTGTAATGGAAATACCTTTAAATTATTGTATCCCGGGATTTGAGTTGCGTGTTGTGGGAATTACTATAGCAGGAACCCCTTGTTGCTAGCCAGGCTAGGAGCAAGGGGAGGAGTTTATTGCAGTGTTAAACCCTATAACCTGGCCCAAAAGGACCAGGGGTGGACATTGTAATGGATATACCTTTAAATTGTTGTAACCCATGATTTGAGTTACATGTTATAGGAATTACTACAGCCGGAACCCCCTGAACAAATGGAGGAGAAGCCTTACAAGAAGCACTGCAAGTGCAGCAGTGACCTGACCTGAGCTGGCTTTGGTGCCCAATAACTCCAAGAAACACACCACCTCTCCTGTCCTGAGTAACAACCATAAGAGATGAAGACCAAAGTCATGGACTAAATGAACTCAGTGGACATTTTGTGGACATTTATGGACATTTTACAAATATTTTGTAGGGGTGGTCCATAGACTAAGGGAATGATATGTGTGTATTATATCAAAGGATGGGAAGGGTGACGGTGGGTAATGAGAATGTATTGCATAGTGTGAGACCTGAGCATGACGTAAATGGTATGGAATAAGGGGTGGATACTGTCCTGGTTTCAACCGAGACAGAGTTCATTTTCTTTATAGTGGCTGGTATGGGGCTATGTTTTGGATTTGTGCTGAAGACAGTGTTGATAATACAGAGATGTTTTAGTTGTTGCTGTACTAGTCAAGGACTTTTCAGCTTCCCGTGCTCCGTCAGGTGCAGAAGAAGCTGGGAGGGGACACAGCCAGGATAGTTGATCCAAACTGACCAAAGGGCTATTCCATACCACATGACGTCATGCTCAGTATATAAAGCTGGGGAAGAAGAAGGAAGGGGGGGACATTTGGAGTGATGGCATTTGTCTTCCCAAGTAACCGTTACGCGTGCTGGAGCCCTGCTTTCCTGGAGATGGCTGAACACCTGCCTGCCCATGGGAAGTAGTGAATTAATTCCTTGCTTTGCTTTGCTTGTGTGCGCGGCTTTTGCTTTCCCTATTAAACTGTTTTTATCTCAACCCTCAAGTTTTCTTACTTTTGCTCTTCCGATTCTCTCCCCCATCCCACCGAGGGGGAGTGAGTGAGCGGCTGCGTGGTGCTTAGTTGCCGGCTGGGGCTAAACCACGACAAAGGGAGACGTCCCTCGTTCTGGTTTGTATAGAAATACTGGGTTTTTCGGTACCGATGTGGGTGCTGCTGCTTCCCAGGAGGCACACCTTTGCTCTCCTCTAGGATGCCTCCTGAAGCATTGCAATAAATTTGGGGGAGATGCCACGACTAAAAATCAGCTAAAACGATATTGTAATCGACGGTGGCCACAATATCAATGGGAAGATGGTGAAAAGTGGCCTGAGAATGGATCCTTGAAATATAACACTATATCGGAATTAATGTTGTGTTGTCGGGGAACTGAAAAATGGGATGAAATGCCTTATGTGGATATGTTTTTTTTCGTTAAGGCGCGATTGGGATATTAGGAAGAAAGGTGGCTTAGTGGATTCTAAACATCAGATTGGAATATATGTGTTAAAAGAGAAAAAGGGAAAACCTCGTTGTATTGACTGGGCAAATTCAGAAGAGGATATTCAGCTGTTGGTAGCTCCCCCCAAACAGCCCAAATCGGATAGCTCAAGTGGTGACGGAGTTGCGAGTGCTATCTCTAAAAGAACAAGGGGACAGAAAGCGATAGTTTGAGCTCCCCTCAGACAGGCTGTAGGCCCTGAAGGAAGAGCGGCGTACGTACACGTGCCTTTTACTGCTTCTGATTTCTTAAACTGCAAACAGGCAGTCGGATCCTATCGAAACAATCCAGAAGGAATGTATAGTACCGTTAATCACAACTCCTAGTCCTAACTGGGGAGATGTACAGGCTCTCCTAGAATTTTTGTTTACCACTGAGGAGAGGAGAAGAATTTTAGAGAAGGCTAGAGAGGGACTGATCCAACAAGGCGGGGGGGTGGGGGGTGCCTAATACCGATATGTACCTCCCGAAAGAGGATCCGGAGTGGGATCCAAACACAAGTGTGAGGGATTAGAGAGGGTAAAGGAATATCAACAGTTAATTTTGTATGGGATTCAACATGGAGCGCAAAAGCCTAAGAATTTATCTAAACTATCTGAAGTAAGGCAGGGAGATAAGGAAACCCCGTCAGCCTTCTCTGAGAGATTGCGTGAAGTAGCTCGAAAATGGACAGATCTGGATCCGGAAGATGATAGCGATTCAAAGTTATTTAACACGCTGTTTATTGGTCAAGCAGCAGCAGATATAAGAAGGAGATGACAAAAGGTAGAGGGCGAGGATGGCATGACAATCTCACGGTTCTTCTCAATGGCATATAAGGTACGTAATAATCGGGAGGAAAGAGAAGAGAAGGAGAAGCGGGGACGAGTAACGCTGCAAGCTGCTTTGTTGGCTGCCTTGACGGAAGACCAGGAAAAAGGGAGATAAAATACACGAGGTGAATTTTGTGGGTGAGGAAGGGGCTGTAGAAATAATAGTAGAAAGGGTTATGACATTCCCCTGGGAAGGAATCGGCGTGCAAATTGTAAGCAAGAGGGCCGTTGGAAAAAAATTGTCCATGCCGTCTGAGTAATGGGGAAAGAGAGACAGAAGAAGCCGTTGGAGTCATGCCGGAGATTGGGCTGGACTGAAGGGGGCCGGAGGAATCTCTTAAAATTTCCCCAGACGATCCTCTGGTTCCAGCCAAGCTGGGGAATGAAAGAAGAGATTTTTCATTTTTAATTGATAGTGGAGCCACACATGCTGTAGTAAGTAGTTGTAGGGGACCCTTAAGTAGAACTAAAATAAGCGTTGTTGGTGCAAGAGGGAAAAAGACTTTAAGGCTGTTTTTACAAGCTATGGAAAGTTCCATTGGAAACACTAAATTAACTCCTGAATTCCTTTAGATGCCAGAATGCCCCCTACCGTTGCTTGGGTGGGATTTACTTGTAAACTGAATGCACGGCTAAGTTCTTCTGAAGACTCTGTTCAGTTGACTCTGTCCAGCCCACAGGGGACCTCTCCTCTTTGTGGCGGATGCCAGCCTGAACGGGACCTCGCCTGTTTGGGGCACGCCGATGGCGGGCGCTGTCGCCAAAAGGCAAAGCAGGGTCATAGCAGAGTGTTCCATTTCTGGGGATGGGCTCAGCCATCCCCTGCACAAATTTCTCCTATGTAGCAATGGGGATGGTAGCTTTCTTCTGTTTTCTTGAAGAACAAGAGGATGATGGAGCACGTTACAAGAGCATGATCTTTTTCTCTTCCTTTGGCAGTACAGGCACCCAAGGCCAGCCTGCATTCAAGGAACAGCCTGGGGATATCTGTGTCGACCGTTAGCAGAGGAAGGAAGCTTCTTCTGGAGGCTGAGGCGATGAAGCAGAGTCCCTAATTGTTCTGTTTGATTTTCAACGTGGGTGCGGGGAGGGCCTGGGACATGCAAAACGTGGTCCCGGACAGGGGAGCTGTCTATTACGTGGGAGGCTGTGAGAGCTATCATGGACACCACTGGACCGGCATCCTGTAAGGATGCTTTCACATGTTTTCTTGTTTAGAGGCCAACCTCGGCTTTGGGCTGTAAACTAAAGTCTGCCAGGCCGGTGCCAGCTTGGCGGCAGCATCTGCCCATGGCAGCACCAGCTTGGTGGTGGTGTGTGCCCATGCCTGTGCCAGGTTGCTGGCTGTGTCTGGCTTGTGAGGGTTGGGGTAATTGGCCCCCTGTTCCCCATGGCCTCCAGCTGTGGCCCGGGGCAGCACAGGTGGGACCCATGAGGTGAGGATGGGGCTGGGCCCAGGGTTTAAAAGGGGCTGAGCATGGGGCTGGCCCTGCTCTATCCACCATTAGTTTAGTCAGATCCTGCATTCCGCTCAGTTAAAGACTCACGAGAATTGCTTAACATTTGCATTTGGAAGTCATGCTTCAAACAATGAATTTTCAACAAAATTTTTTTGACGCTAGTCAACGAACCCCTGTAATACTGCAGCAAAATGACATTTTTAGTGGTGGTTGAATCTCAGCGTGATAACATAGGCATCCCTGTTGGAGCCCTTACCGCAAACATTGCAATGTTTGTTTACACCCCGCTCGGTTCTTTTGTAAAGGTGCGTAGCTGTGGGAGGTGCGTTATTCCCAAGGTGCTACGGCGCCGATGCTCTGGCTGTTGGCAGGAATGGGCAAAGCGGAAGGCTCTGTGGCTAGGGGAGAATGGCGTGGACATGCTACTGCTCTCTCTGTTGCACCAGAATTTCGACGGCTGGGTTGGGCTGCTAAATCAATGGAACGACTGGAAGAAATTTCAGAAAAGTGAGTACTCTACTATCTTTATCTTTTAAAGTCGTTGTCTTTCTACAGACCCCTGTCCATGGCTTAGATATTTGACTGGCGTGAAACAGACCCAGAATTTTGCTTTAAGTGGTGTTCTGATTCGCTGAAATTCCCCGTAGGTAGAGAGCAAGAATTACAAATGTTGCTTGGTGGTTGAAGTTCTCGGGGTTTCTGTGAAAGCTAACTTGCCAGAATGTGTAGGAAGCAGCCTGAATTCCAGTAGAGATACTGCATAAAAGGTCCTCTTCTTGACAGGAAAAGAGCTTCACGAAACGTCGGCACTGTTTGCCGTGGGGCCTCCGACACACTTGTTCAGTCATCGTGGGCTTTGTGCCATTCCCGCAGGCACAATCTTGAACAAATTTTGTGCGGCAGCCGGTATCTTAGCTGACTTTCGATCTCGCGCTTGGTTGCTTGTACCTGCTCAAAACTGACTGTAGTGTCAAACGAACCCACAGGAAAATACCTACCTCAACTCGTGCTGGTAGGGCAAGCCCGCTGCAGTTGATAAAATCGGAAAATAGCACGATGTTTTGAAGAATTTGCCTTGCGAGGACAAGGGCTGTCTCCTGGTAGGCAGCTGAATTCTGTGACTGATTCCACCGGTCCGCTCTGGCACTTGAAGGAGGCAGTCCCTAAGCCAACGCAATCTAAAATGGGGGTCGTTTGGGTTTTTTTAATCGTTTCTTAGGGATACGAGGCTTGTGTGGGTGTTTAGCTTGTCCTGTTCTTTCTGTTCCTAATTCTGAACCCACTGACTGGCATAAAAGACCGGTCGTGTTGTAGTCTGACGGTGTCGTCCACCAGGAGCTGGTGGAAGGTCAGGGCTTACGTAAAACCCATAAGGAGGATTGAGGCTGGAAAGCGGAACGTCTACACAAGAATTACTGTCCTTGGGAGAGAAGCACATCCTGAAGAAATAGGTAAGCTAATTAAAATGTTTTGGGAACCATCCGAAACAACTAGTAGGAGTGTGATAAGAAGCACCCTCCCGCAAAGTATCCTCCTTATAACACTAAAAGTCACACCCCTCGAGCTGGAGACACCAGCCCAAGCAGAGAGCCCTCGCCTCTGAGCGTGAGCAGCATGTGAAAGTAGCGCTGTAGCTTGAAGCTGAAATAAGAGAAATGTAGACCAATAGAAAACTTCTTTGTGTAATTACTTATGCATATGCATAGCTAGACTGTATAAATACTGTACTTGTATGAGCGAACTTTGTGCTAGCTTTGTGGAGCTACCGCCTAGCGCCCATCTCTGCGCAGACATGCCATAAAGATACCTCTGCCCTGTGTGTATATTGGCGTCCCGCACACCGGGTAAAGGACCTCACGCTTGTGGGGTAACAGTTTTGACACCCCAGATGGGACCGAGCTGACAGCCTCGCCCGGTTCGTCTTGCCGCATCCGACAGGGAGAAGAGGCCTGAGCGGACTCCAGCGCGCACCGACCCGTCGATCGGGGACTCCTTCAGCTCCTCTCCTGCGGTCGGGCGGTAAGTGACAAAACGGTGCAACGTTCCTGACAAGAGGTATTTTTGGGGGATAGGAGAAAAGGGGGTAGGGGCAAGATGTCTCGGGAAGCAGGCAGCCTCTGTTCTGTTCTGGGCTCTGCATAAGACGCACCAGGAAAGACAGGTGGCAGCAGCGTAGTTCTGTTTGTTTCTGCACGCTGTCCTGTTCTGAGTAACGAAGGGAGAGGTCCCTCGTTCTGGTTTGTATAGAAATACTGGGGTTTTCGGTACCGGTATGGGTGCTGCTGCTTCCCAGGAGGCACACCTTTGCTCTCCTCTAGGATGCCTCCTGAAGCATTGCAATAAATTTGGGGGAGATGCCACGACTAAAAATCAGCTAAAACGATATTGTAATCGACGGTGGTCACAATATCAATGGGAAGATGGTGAAAAGTGGCCTGAGAATGGATCCTTGAAATATAACACTATATCGGAATTAATGTTGTGTTGTCGGGGAACTGAAAAATGGGATGAAATGCCTTATGTGGATATGTTTTTTTTCGTTAAGGCGCGATTGGGATATTAGGAAGAAAGGTGGCTTAGTGGATTCTAAACATCAGATTGGAATATATGTGTTAAAAGAGAAAAAGGGAAAACCTCGTTGTATTGACTGGGCAAATTCAGAAGAGGATATTCAGCTGTTGGTAGCTCCCCCCAAACAGCCCAAATCGGATAGCTCAAGTGGTGACGGAGTTGCGAGTGCTATCTCTAAAAGAACAAGGGGACAGAAAGCGATAGTTTGAGCTCCCCTCAGACAGGCTGTAGGCCCTGAAGGAAGAGCGGTGTACGTACACGTGCCTTTTACTGCTTCTGATTTCTTAAACTGCAAACAGGCAGTCGGATCCTATCGAAACAATCCAGAAGGAATGTATAGTACCGTTAATCACAACTCCTAGTCCTAACTGGGGAGATGTACAGGCTCTCCTAGAATTTTTGTTTACCACTGAGGAGAGGAGAAGAATTTTAGAGAAGGCTAGAGAGGGACTGATCCAACAAGGCGGGGGGGTGGGGGGTGCCTAATACCGATATGTACCTCCCGAAAGAGGATCCGGAGTGGGATCCAAACACAAGTGTGAGGGATTAGAGAGGGTAAAGGAATATCAACAGTTAATTTTGTATGGGATTCAACATGGAGTGCAAAAGCCTAAGAATTTATCTAAACTATCTGAAGTAAGGCAGGGAGATAAGGAAACCCCGTCAGCCTTCTCTGAGAGATTGCGTGAAGTAGCTCGAAAATGGACAGATCTGGATCCGGAAGATGATAGCAATTCAAAGTTATTTAACACGCTGTTTATTGGTCAAGCAGCAGCAGATATAAGAAGGAGATGACAAAAGGTAGAGGGCGAGGATGGCATGACAATCTCACGGTTCTTCTCAATGGCATATAAGGTACGTAATAATCGGGAGGAAATAGAAGAGAAGGAGAAGCGGGGATGAGTAACGCTGCAAGCTGCTTTGCTGGCTGCCTTGACGGAAGACCAGGAAAAAGGGAGAGAAAACACACGAGGTGAATTTTGTGGGTGAGGAAGGGGCAGTAGAAATAATAGTAGAAATGGTTATGACATTCCCCTGGGAAGGAATCGGCGTGCAAATTGTAAGCAAGAGGGCTGTTGGAAAAAAATTGTCCATGCCGTCTGAGTAATGGGGAAAGAGAGACAGAAGAAGCCGTTGAGTCATGCCGGAGATTGGGCTGGACTGAAGGGGGCCGGAGGAATCTCTTAAAATTTCCCCAGACGGTCCTCTGGTTCCAGCCAAGCTGGGGAATGAAAGAAGAGATTTTTCATTTTTAATTGATAGTGGAGCCACACATGCTGTAGTAAGTAGTTGTAGGGGACCCTTAAGTAGAACTAAAATAAGCGCTGTTGGTGCAAGAGGGAAAAAGACTTTAAGGCTGTTTTTACAAGCTATGGAAAGTTCCATTGGGAACACTAAATTAACTCCTGAATTCCTTTAGATGCCAGAATGCCCCCTACCGTTGCTTGGGTGGGATTTACTTGTAAACTGAATGCACGGCTAAGTTCTTCTGAAGACTCTGTTCAGTTGACTCTGTCCAGCCCACAGGGGACCTCTCCTCTTTGTGGCGGATGCCAGCCTGAACGGGACCTCGCCTGTTTGGGGCACGCCGATGGCGGGCGCTGTCGCCAAAAGGCAAAGCAGGGTCATAGCAGAGTGTTCCATTTCTGGGGATGGGCTCAGCCATCCCCTGCACAAATTTCTCCTATGTAGCAATGGGGATGGTAGCTTTCTTCTGTTTTCTTGAAGAACAAGAGGATGATGGAGCACGTTACAAGAGCATGATCTTTTTCTCTTCCTTTGGCAGTACAGGCACCCAAGGCCAGCCTGCATTCAAGGAACAGCCTGGGGATATCTGTGTCGACCGTTAGCAGAGGAAGGAAGCTTCTTCTGGAGGCTGAGGCGATGAAGCAGAGTCCCTAATTGTTCTGTTTGATTTTCAACGTGGGTGCGGGGAGGGCCTGGGACATGCAAAACGTGGTCCCGGACAGGGGAGCTGTCTATTACGTGGGAGGCTGTGAGAGCTATCATGGACACCACTGGACCGGCATCCTGTAAGGATGCTTTCACATGTTTTCTTGTTTAGAGGCCAACCTCGGCTTTGGGCTGTAAACTAAAGTCTGCCAGGCCGGTGCCAGCTTGGCGGCAGCATCTGCCCATGGCAGCACCAGCTTGGTGGTGGTGTGTGCCCATGCCTGTGCCAGGTTGCTGGCTGTGTCTGGCTTGTGAGGGTTGGGGTAATTGGCCCCCTGTTCCCCATGGCCTCCAGTTGTGGCCCGGGGCAGCACAGGTGGGACCCATCAGGTGAGGATGGGGGCTGGGCCCAGGCTTTAAAAGGGGCTGAGCATGGGGCTGGCCCTGCTCTATCCACCATTAGTTTAGTCAGATCCTGCGTTCCGCTCAGTTAAAGACTCACGAGAATTGCTTAACGTTTGCATTTGGAAGTCATGCTTCAAACAATGAATTTTCAACAAAATTTTTTTGACACTAGTCAACGAACTCCTGTAATACTGCAGCAAAATGACATTTTTAGTGGTGGTTGAATCTCAGAGTGATAACATAGGCATCCCTGTTGGAGCCCTTACCGCAAGCATTGCAATGTTTGTTTACACCCTGCTTGGTTCTTTTGTAAAGGTGCGTAGCTGTGGGAGGTGCGTTATTCCCAAGGTGCTACGGCGCCGATGCTCTGGCTGTTGGCAGGAATGGGCAAAGCGGAAGGCTCTGTGGCTAGGGGAGAATGGCGTGGACATGCTACTGCTCTCTCTGTTGCACCAGAATTTCGACGGCTGGGTTGGGCTGCTAAATCAATGGAACGACTGGAAGAAATTTCAGAAACGTGAGTACTCTACTATCTTTATCTTTTAAAGTCGTTGTCTTTCTACAGACCCCTGTCCATGGCTTAGATATTTGATTGGCGTGAAACAGACCCAGAATTTTGCTTTAAGTGGTGTTCTGATTCGCTGAAATTCCCCGTAGGTAGAGAGCAAGAATTACAAATGTTGCTTGGTGGTTGAAGTTCTCGGGGTTTCTGTGAAAGCTAACTTGCCAGAATGTGTAGGAAGCAGCCTGAATTCCAGTAGAGATACTGCATAAAAGGTCCTCTTCTTGACAGGAAATAGCTTCACGAAACGTCGGCACTGTTTGCCGTGGGGCCTCCGACACACTTGTTCAGTCATCGTGGGCTTTGTGCCATTCCCGCAGGCACAATCTTGAACAAATTTTGTGCGGCAGCCGGTATCTTAGCTGACTTTCGATCTCGCGCTTGGTTGCTTGTACCTGCTCAAAACTGACTGTAGTGTCAAACGAACCCACAGGAAAATACCTACCTCAACTCGTGCTGGTAGGGCAAGCCCGCTGCAGTTGATAAAATCGGAAAATAGCACGATGTTTTGAAGAATTTGCCTTGCGAGGACAAGGGCTGTCTCCTGGTAGGCAGCTGAATTCTGTGACTGATTCCACCGGTCCGCTCTGGCACTTGAAGGAGGCAGTCCCTAAGCCAACGCAATCTAAAATGGGGGTCGTTTGGGTTTTTTTAATCGTTTCTTAGGGATACGAGGCTTGTGTGGGTGTTTAGCTTGTCCTGTTCTTTCTGTTCCTAATTCTGAACCCACTGACTGGCATAAAAGACCGGTCGTGTTGTAGTCTGACGGTGTCGTCCACCAGGAGCTGGTGGAAGGTCAGGGCTTACGTAAAACCCGTAAGGAGGATTGAGGCTGGAAAGCGGAACGTCTACACAAGAATTACTGTCCTTGGGAGAGAAGCACATCCTGAAGAAATAGGTAAGCTAATTAAAATGTTTTGGGAACCATCCGAAACAACTAGTAGGAGTGTGATAAGAAGCACCCTCCCGCAAAGTATCCTCCTTATAACACTAAAAGTCACACCCCTCGAGCTGGAGACACCAGCCCAAGCAGAGAGCCCTCGCCTCTGAGCGTGCGCAGCATGTGAAAGTAGCGCTGTAGCTTGAAGTTGAAATAAGAGAAATGTAGACCAATAGAAAACTTCTTTGTGTAATTACTTATGCATATGCATAGCTAGACTGTATAAATACTGTACTTGTATGAGCGAACTTTGTGCTAGCTTTGTGGAGCTACCGCCTAGCGCCCATCTCTGCGCAGACATGCCATAAAGATACCTCTGCCCTGTGTGTATATTGGCGTCCCGCACACCGGGTAAAGGACCTCACGCTTGTGGGGTAACAGTTTTGACACCCCAGATGGGACCGAGCTGACAGCCTCGCCCGGTTCGTCTTGCCGCATCCGACAGGGAGAAGAGGCCTGAGCGGACTCCAGCGCGCACCGACCCGTCGATCGGGGACTCCTTCAGCTCCTCTCCTGCGGTCGGGCGGTAAGTGACAAAACGGTGCAACGTTCCTGACAAGAGGTATTTTTGGGGGGTAGGGGCAAGATGTCTCGGGAAGCAGGCAGCCTCTGTTCTGTTCTGGGCTCTGCATAAGACGCACCAGGAAAGACAGGTGGCAGTAGCGTAGTTCTGTTTGTTTCTGCACGCTGTCCTGTTCTGAGTAACGAAGGGTGTCCTGGTTTCAGCTGAGATAGAGTTCATTTTCTTTATAGTGGCTGGTATGGGGCTATGTTTTGGATTTGTGCTGAAGACAGTGTTGATAATACAGAGATGTTTTAGTTGTTGCTGTACTAGTCAAGGACTTTTCAGCTTCCCGTGCTCCGTCAGGTGCAGAAGAAGCTGGGAGGGGACACAGCCAGGATAGTTGATCCAAACTGACCAAAGGGCTATTCCATACCACATGACGTCATGCTCAGTATATAAAGCTGGGGAAGAAGAAGGAAGGGGGGGACATTTGGAGTGATGGCATTTGTCTTCCCAAGTAACCGTCACGCGTGCTGGAGCCCTGCTTTCCTGGAGATGGCTGAACACCTGCCTGCCCATGGGAAGTAGTGAATTAATTCCTTGCTTTGCTTTGCTTGTGTGCGCGGCTTTTGCTTTCCCTATTAAACTGTTTTTATCTCAACCCTCAAGTTTTCTTACTTTTGCTCTTCCGATTCTCTCCCCCATCCCACCGAGGGGGAGTGAGCGAGCGGCTGCGTGGTGCTTAGTTGCCGGCTGGGGCTAAACCACGACAGTCCTTTTTGGCGCCCAACGTGGGGCCCGAAGGGTTTGAGATAATGACAGATTTGATTGGAATGTGCTAGATGATAGAATTTATAGCTGTTATTGCTGTTTAGCTATTAATCAGCAGGCTTCTCTGCTTGCCATAGGCTTGCTTGCCTTACTGTACCTTAGAGTCTAGGGCTCGTTAGTGGCTGCTTTTTGCTTTTGCGGCCTGCCGTGCTGCTGTACTGCTGATCACCTTACTCTGCTGTGCCTGGGAACGTTTTGATAACAGCAATGGCCATGCGCCTGGGCTGGCAGATGGCCACGGCATTGCTGCTGTTTCTGGACAGGCTGGAACTCCGCTGTGAACTCTGTGCTGGTGTACTGGACAGGCTGGAACTCCGCTGTGAACTCGAGTCGAAGGGACTGTGACCTGTGGAGGAATCCACGTGGGAGCATGACACCCCAAAGCGTCTGTGCCCATGGATTAGCCCATGCCAGAGCAGGTATATCTTGAAACGTCTGTGGCCATGGTTATGTCTGTGCCACAGCAGGTATAGCTCTGAAGGGATTGTGGTCCAAGGATAAGTCCACGCTGGATAAGTTGCGCCTCGAAGCATCTGTGGCTGTAGATGAAGTCCATGCTACAGCAGGTACACCTCGAAGCATCTGTGGCTGTGGATAAAGTCCATGCTGCAGCAGGTATACCTCGAAGCATCTGTGGCTGTGGATGAAGTCCATGCTGCAGCAGGTACACCTCGAAGCATCTGTGGCTGTGCATGAGGCCATGTTGGAGCAAGTTTACTTCTGAAGGTACTACATTCTGTGGATAACTCCAGGCTGGAGCAGGGGCAAGGGGAGGACTTCATTGCAATGTTAAACCTGATGGTCTGGTCCAAAGGGACCAGGGGTGGAGATTGTAATGGAAATACCTTTAAATTATTGTATCCCGGGATTTGAGTTGCGTGTTGTGGGAATTACTATAGCAGGAACCCCTTGTTGCTAGCCAGGCTAGGAGCAAGGGGAGGAGTTTATTGCAGTGTTAAACCCTATAACCTGGCCCAAAAGGACCAGGGGTGGACATTGTAATGGATATACCTTTAAATTGTTGTAACCCATGATTTGAGTTACATGTTATAGGAATTACTACAGCCGGAACCCCCTGAACAAATGGAGGAGAAGCCTTACAAGAAGCACTGCAAGTGCAGCAGTGACCTGACCTGAGCTGGCTTTGGTGCCCAATAACTCCAAGAAACACACCACCTCTCCTGTCCTGAGTAACAACCATAAGA
Source organism: Mycteria americana (assembly GCF_035582795.1). Lineage (NCBI taxonomy): Eukaryota > Metazoa > Chordata > Aves > Ciconiiformes > Ciconiidae > Mycteria > Mycteria americana. The sequence goes on along the minus strand of NW_027445474.1, from coordinate 72,908 downwards.
GATGAAGACCAAAGTCATGGACTAAATGAACTCAGTGGACATTTTGTGGACATTTATGGACATTTTACAAATATTTTGTAGGGGTGGTCCATAGACTAAGGGAATGATATGTGTGTATTATATCAAAGGATGGGAAGGGTGACGGTGGGTAATGAGAATGTATTGCATAGTGTGAGACCTGAGCATGACGTAAATGGTATGGAATAAGGGGTGGATACTGTCCTGGTTTCAACCGAGACAGAGTTCATTTTCTTTATAGTGGCTGGTATGGGGCTATGTTTTGGATTTGTGCTGAAGACAGTGTTGATAATACAGAGATGTTTTAGTTGTTGCTGTACTAGTCAAGGACTTTTCAGCTTCCCGTGCTCCGTCAGGTGCAGAAGAAGCTGGGAGGGGACACAGCCAGGATAGTTGATCCAAACTGACCAAAGGGCTATTCCATACCACATGACGTCATGCTCAGTATATAAAGCTGGGGAAGAAGAAGGAAGGGGGGGACATTTGGAGTGATGGCATTTGTCTTCCCAAGTAACCGTTACGCGTGCTGGAGCCCTGCTTTCCTGGAGATGGCTGAACACCTGCCTGCCCATGGGAAGTAGTGAATTAATTCCTTGCTTTGCTTTGCTTGTGTGCGCGGCTTTTGCTTTCCCTATTAAACTGTTTTTATCTCAACCCTCAAGTTTTCTTACTTTTGCTCTTCCGATTCTCTCCCCCATCCCACCGAGGGGGAGTGAGTGAGCGGCTGCGTGGTGCTTAGTTGCCGGCTGGGGCTAAACCACGACAAAGGGAGACGTCCCTCGTTCTGGTTTGTATAGAAATACTGGGTTTTTCGGTACCGATGTGGGTGCTGCTGCTTCCCAGGAGGCACACCTTTGCTCTCCTCTAGGATGCCTCCTGAAGCATTGCAATAAATTTGGGGGAGATGCCACGACTAAAAATCAGCTAAAACGATATTGTAATCGACGGTGGCCACAATATCAATGGGAAGATGGTGAAAAGTGGCCTGAGAATGGATCCTTGAAATATAACACTATATCGGAATTAATGTTGTGTTGTCGGGGAACTGAAAAATGGGATGAAATGCCTTATGTGGATATGTTTTTTTTCGTTAAGGCGCGATTGGGATATTAGGAAGAAAGGTGGCTTAGTGGATTCTAAACATCAGATTGGAATATATGTGTTAAAAGAGAAAAAGGGAAAACCTCGTTGTATTGACTGGGCAAATTCAGAAGAGGATATTCAGCTGTTGGTAGCTCCCCCCAAACAGCCCAAATCGGATAGCTCAAGTGGTGACGGAGTTGCGAGTGCTATCTCTAAAAGAACAAGGGGACAGAAAGCGATAGTTTGAGCTCCCCTCAGACAGGCTGTAGGCCCTGAAGGAAGAGCGGCGTACGTACACGTGCCTTTTACTGCTTCTGATTTCTTAAACTGCAAACAGGCAGTCGGATCCTATCGAAACAATCCAGAAGGAATGTATAGTACCGTTAATCACAACTCCTAGTCCTAACTGGGGAGATGTACAGGCTCTCCTAGAATTTTTGTTTACCACTGAGGAGAGGAGAAGAATTTTAGAGAAGGCTAGAGAGGGACTGATCCAACAAGGCGGGGGGGTGGGGGGTGCCTAATACCGATATGTACCTCCCGAAAGAGGATCCGGAGTGGGATCCAAACACAAGTGTGAGGGATTAGAGAGGGTAAAGGAATATCAACAGTTAATTTTGTATGGGATTCAACATGGAGCGCAAAAGCCTAAGAATTTATCTAAACTATCTGAAGTAAGGCAGGGAGATAAGGAAACCCCGTCAGCCTTCTCTGAGAGATTGCGTGAAGTAGCTCGAAAATGGACAGATCTGGATCCGGAAGATGATAGCGATTCAAAGTTATTTAACACGCTGTTTATTGGTCAAGCAGCAGCAGATATAAGAAGGAGATGACAAAAGGTAGAGGGCGAGGATGGCATGACAATCTCACGGTTCTTCTCAATGGCATATAAGGTACGTAATAATCGGGAGGAAAGAGAAGAGAAGGAGAAGCGGGGACGAGTAACGCTGCAAGCTGCTTTGTTGGCTGCCTTGACGGAAGACCAGGAAAAAGGGAGATAAAATACACGAGGTGAATTTTGTGGGTGAGGAAGGGGCTGTAGAAATAATAGTAGAAAGGGTTATGACATTCCCCTGGGAAGGAATCGGCGTGCAAATTGTAAGCAAGAGGGCCGTTGGAAAAAAATTGTCCATGCCGTCTGAGTAATGGGGAAAGAGAGACAGAAGAAGCCGTTGGAGTCATGCCGGAGATTGGGCTGGACTGAAGGGGGCCGGAGGAATCTCTTAAAATTTCCCCAGACGATCCTCTGGTTCCAGCCAAGCTGGGGAATGAAAGAAGAGATTTTTCATTTTTAATTGATAGTGGAGCCACACATGCTGTAGTAAGTAGTTGTAGGGGACCCTTAAGTAGAACTAAAATAAGCGTTGTTGGTGCAAGAGGGAAAAAGACTTTAAGGCTGTTTTTACAAGCTATGGAAAGTTCCATTGGAAACACTAAATTAACTCCTGAATTCCTTTAGATGCCAGAATGCCCCCTACCGTTGCTTGGGTGGGATTTACTTGTAAACTGAATGCACGGCTAAGTTCTTCTGAAGACTCTGTTCAGTTGACTCTGTCCAGCCCACAGGGGACCTCTCCTCTTTGTGGCAGATGCCAGCCTGAACGGGACCTCGCCTGTTTGGGGCACGCCGATGGCGGGCGCTGTCGCCAAAAGGCAAAGCAGGGTCATAGCAGAGTGTTCCATTTCTGGGGATGGGCTCAGCCATCCCCTGCACAAATTTCTCCTATGTAGCAATGGGGATGGTAGCTTTCTTCTGTTTTCTTGAAGAACAAGAGGATGATGGAGCACGTTACAAGAGCATGATCTTTTTCTCTTCCTTTGGCAGTACAGGCACCCAAGGCCAGCCTGCATTCAAGGAACAGCCTGGGGATATCTGTGTCGACCGTTAGCAGAGGAAGGAAGCTTCTTCTGGAGGCTGAGGCGATGAAGCAGAGTCCCTAATTGTTCTGTTTGATTTTCAACGTGGGTGCGGGGAGGGCCTGGGACATGCAAAACGTGGTCCCGGACAGGGGAGCTGTCTATTACGTGGGAGGCTGTGAGAGCTATCATGGACACCACTGGACCGGCATCCTGTAAGGATGCTTTCACATGTTTTCTTGTTTAGAGGCCAACCTCGGCTTTAGGCTGTAAACTAAAGTCTGCCAGGCCGGTGCCAGCTTGGCGGCAGCATCTGCCCATGGCAGCACCAGCTTGGTGGTGGTGTGTGCCCATGCCTGTGCCAGGTTGCTGGCTGTGTCTGGCTTGTGAGGGTTGGGGTAATTGGCCCCCTGTTCCCCATGGCCTCCAGCTGTGGCCCGGGGCAGCACAGGTGGGACCCATGAGGTGAGGATGGGGCTGGGCCCAGGGTTTAAAAGGGGCTGAGCATGGGGCTGGCCCTGCTCTATCCACCATTAGTTTAGTCAGATCCTGCATTCCGCTCAGTTAAAGACTCACGAGAATTGCTTAACATTTGCATTTGGAAGTCATGCTTCAAACAATGAATTTTCAACAAAATTTTTTTGACGCTAGTCAACGAACCCCTGTAATACTGCAGCAAAATGACATTTTTAGTGGTGGTTGAATCTCAGCGTGATAACATAGGCATCCCTGTTGGAGCCCTTACCGCAAACATTGCAATGTTTGTTTACACCCCGCTCGGTTCTTTTGTAAAGGTGCGTAGCTGTGGGAGGTGCGTTATTCCCAAGGTGCTACGGCGCCGATGCTCTGGCTGTTGGCAGGAATGGGCAAAGCGGAAGGCTCTGTGGCTAGGGGAGAATGGCGTGGACATGCTACTGCTCTCTCTGTTGCACCAGAATTTCGACGGCTGGGTTGGGCTGCTAAATCAATGGAACGACTGGAAGAAATTTCAGAAAAGTGAGTACTCTACTATCTTTATCTTTTAAAGTCGTTGTCTTTCTACAGACCCCTGTCCATGGCTTAGATATGTGACTGGCGTGAAACAGACCCAGAATTTTGCTTTAAGTGGTGTTCTGATTCGCTGAAATTCCCCGTAGGTAGAGAGCAAGAATTACAAATGTTGCTTGGTGGTTGAAGTTCTCGGGGTTTCTGTGAAAGCTAACTTGCCAGAATGTGTAGGAAGCAGCCTGAATTCCAGTAGAGATACTGCATAAAAGGTCCTCTTCTTGACAGGAGGAGGGCTTCACGAAACGTCGGCACTGTTTGCCGTAGGGCCTCCGACACACTTGTTCAGTCATCGTGGGCTTTGTGCCATTCCCGCAGGCACAATCTTGAACAAAGTTTGTACGGCAGCCGGTATCTTAGCTGACTTTCGATCTCGCGCTTGGTTGCTTGTACCTGCTCAAAACTGACTGTAGTGTCAAATGAACCCACAGGAAAATACCTACCTCAACTCGTGCTGGTAGGGCAAGCCCGCTGCAGTTGATAAAATCGGAAAATAGCACGATGTTTTGAAGAATTTGCCTTGCGAGGACAAGGGCTGTCTCCTGGTAGGCAGCTGAATTCTGTGACTGATTCCACCGGTCCGCTCTGGCACTTGAAGGAGGCAGTCCCTAAGCCAACGCAATCTAAAATGGGGGTCGTTTGGGTTTTTTTAATCGTTTCTTAGGGATACGAGGCTTGTGTGGGTGTTTAGCTTGTCCTGTTCTTTCTGTTCCTAATTCTGAACCCACTGACTGGCATAAAAGACCGGTCGTGTTGTAGTCTGACGGTGTCGTCCACCAGGAGCTGGTGGAAGGTCAGGGCTTACGTAAAACCCATAAGGAGGATTGAGGCTGGAAAGCGGAACATCTACACAAGAATTACTGTCCTTGGGAGAGAAGCACATCCTGAAGAAATAGGTAAGCTAATTAAAATGTTTTGGGAACCATCCGAAACAACTAGTAGGAGTGTGATAAGAAGCACCCTCCCACAAAGTATCCTCCTTATAACACTAAAAGTCACACCCCTCGAGCTGGAGACACCAGCCCAAGCAGAGAGCCCTCGCCTCTGAGCATGCGCAGCATGTGAAAGTAGCGCTGTAGCTTGAAGTTGAAATAAGAGAAATGTAGACCAATAGAAAACTTCTTTGTGTAATTACTTATGCATATGCATAGCTAGACTGTATAAATACTGTACTTGTATGAGCGAACTTTGTGCTAGCTTTGTGGAGCTACCGCCTAGCGCCCATCTCTGCGCAGACATGCCATAAAGATACCTCTGCCCTGTGTGTATATTGGCGTCCCGCACACCGGGTAAAGGACCTCACGCTTGTGGGGTAACAGTTTTGACAAAAATTAAATTAACAGTCGGGACTGCCACTCTAGTGCCGCGCTTGTGCACTATACTGTGCCCGCTGCTGTATGGGGCCATGGACCCTCCGGTGTGCTCTCAGTGGCGGTGCATTCGCTGTGCCCGGGAGCAGCATGGCGGTGCTGCGGTCAGAGGCCCCAGCGGCGGATGAGGGCTGGGGCCACTGGTGAGGCGAGCGAGCCCCTTCGGTGGGTGCAGGGCTGTCTCCTCGCTGCCTGGGCATGGCGGGATGGGCAGCTTCCAAGCTTCCAGCACCTCCCTTGAAGCCTGTCACGTAGCCCCAGGCCGCCCCCAAGCCCTGTTGGGAAGGCAGCGAGCTGGCCCTCGAATGCGCTGGACTATCCTTTAATGTGGGTGCCGTTAGCAGCCGTGTGGGAAAGGGGCGGTGTCTCCAGAAGCCCCTGCAGAAGGAGAGGCTTCAGCCAGGGGCGATGTGTGGTAATAATGGTGGCTGCTGCTGCTTCTTTGCCTTGCCCAGAGGCTGCGCTGAGGCCGCGGTTGTCCCTTCCTCCCCTGGGGCTGCTGGTGATGGTACCCGCCTCAGGCTTGTGTGGGTTGTTTCTGCCTGAGCTCGCTCTCCTCGCGGCGTGGGGGCAAAAAGGGACGGGCGGAGCGCTTGCTGGCTGTGGACAGGAGCTGCTGCGGCTGAAGCTGGAGAGGCCAGAGAAGGGTAAAGAGGAAGAAATTGAAGGCTGGCCAGCCAGTATCTGCCTCCTGCTGCAGGCAAGAGAGAGCCTGCCTCTCCGGGTGAGAAAGGATCCCTCCTCAGTCTGCAGCAGGCCAGGCCACCAGCGTGCACCGCAGGGTCTGTATGCTTAACCCAAAGCGCGGTATGGCCATGTAGTGCACGAGCGAGCGAGGCTACGTGTCTAGGAAGTCTTGTCTTCTAAGAGCTGTAAGACAATCATGTATTTTCTTAGGTGGAGGACAGCCAAGCAACCAGAGTTACAGAAGAGGACGGGAGGAGGGAAGGAAAAAGAAGTGTCTGAATTGGCAAATTCTTCCGGCAGCGCTGAGAGCGAGAGCTGTGGTGAGTCCTGGGCCCTTGGGGCCCTGTCTCCCCTCTTGTCCACCCCTGCCTCTCCCCTGGCCCCTTCTCTTTTCCACGCTGCAACAAATTTTTTTTTTGCTTCCCTGTATGTCTCCTCTTCTCTCTATTCTTGCGTCCTGCTCCCTCTCCCTCTTCCCCCCCCCCCCCATCCCCTTGTCTCTGTCCTGCACCCATCGCTGTTTTTTCCTTTTCCATCTCTTTGTTGTGATTTGCATCTCTCTCTCTTTTCCCCACAATTGCTCTGGCCTGTTCCCTGGTGTTCTCTTCCGCTCTGCTCCTGTATGTGCCGCTGTGTCCCTGCCTTCCTAGCTCTCTCTTTCCTTCTCTTTCTGTCTCTATCCCTTTGTCTTTCTCACTGTCACTGGTTTGTTTCATTCTGTATCTCACGGTCCCTGTCCTCATTCCTGTTCATCTCTGACTCTCTCTGACCCTTTGTGCTGCTCCCTGGCCCTTTTTTTCCCCCCTACCTGTTCTGGTTTTTCTTATGCCATTGCTTATGGCAATCCTAGAGCCTAAAAGCATGAGTGCTTCTTGATTTGATTTGGCGTGGGCGTGAGGGTATGGTTTTTTTCCTTGCTGTATTGGTGTGATGACTATATCATAGAGGAGAGGATGGTTTATTCCTTTTTTTGCCATCGGTGGAGTTGAAACCTAAATCTGCGAGTCTGTGGTCTTTGGCCAGTTTTCTTAATATTATAGGTGTGAGAGCGCTCGGGGCCTTTGGTCAGGAGACTGCGTTATTTGTGACAAGTATATGTTAGCAAAAGTGTGCAACATTGCTTGTGGAGAGAAAGAACCAAGTGCAGCCCAGCTCCAGAATTTGCTCTGTGTAGCCAGAAAATGGCTGGCTTAATCTTGCTCAAATCTTGGATTACTTGTTGGTCGTTGCCAGTGGTTGCTTTTATTCTTAGGAGAAAATTGCCAAATACTTTGGTGAAAAATGGCTTTCCCGAGTGTTTGGAGGAGATGAAAGAACCCGAAACTACTAATTCTGATAAACCCATAAGTATGTGAGGCTGTATGAAGCTCACAGCTGTAACCAGCTAGTAGCTTCCATTGATATGGGGCAATCCCAAGCACAAATACAGGCTGGGTGGAGAATGGATTGAGAGCAGCCCTGAGGAGAAGTGTAGGAGACCAGTACACCGATGACCTTGATTTAATAAACACATCTCTGAACTGAGATCATGTGCGAGGGGCCCAGAGGAAAAAAGGAAAACAAGAAACGCAGAAGAAGGAGCAAAAGAATGCAGAAGAAGGAACAACAAGATAACTATAAGCCAATGAAATATTGCGTGATAAAAGTTATAGAGCCAATTAGATGATTAGAATAAGCGCGTGCATTGCGCGTGCTTCGCGTGGACCAGTCGGGATGAGTATAAAAAAGAGTGCTGTCAGGTAAATAAAGGTTCCCCCTACTATCAGCACCGGAGTCCACGTCACATTCCCTTCAGAGAAGGGCTTGGGGGTGTTGGTTGATGAGAAGCTCAACATGACCCAGCAACATGCACTCGCAGCCCAGAAAGCCAACCGTCTCCTGGGCCGCATCAAAAGAAGGGTGACCAGCAGTCGAGGGAAGTGATTCTCCCCCTCTGCTCCGCTCTCGGGACACCCCACCTGAAGTACTGTGTCCAGCTCTGGGGCCCCCAACTTAAGAAGGACATGGGCCTGTTGGAGCGAGTTCAGAGGAGGGCCACAAAGATGATGAGAGGGCTGGAGCACCTCTTCTATGAAGACAGGTTGAGAGAGTTGGGGTTGTTCAGCCTGGAGAAGAGAAGGCTCCGGGGAGACCTTATAGCAGCCTTCCAGTACCTGCAGCGGCTCTACAAGCAAGCTGGAGAGGGGCTCTTTACAAGGGCACGTAGTGACAGGACAAGGGGTAATGGCTTTAAACTGAAAGAGGGTAGATTTAGATTAGATGTAAGGAAGACGTTCTTAACTATGAGGGTGGTGAGGCACTGGAACAGGTTGCCCGGAGAAATTGCGGATGCCCCATCCCTGGAAGTATTCAAGGTCAGGTTGGATGGGGCTTTGAGCAACCTGGTCTGGTGGAAGGTGTCTCTGCCCATGGCAGGGGGGTTGGAACTAGATGATCTTTAAGGTGCCTTCCAACCCAAACCATTCTGTGATTCTATGATATTTTAACTATTAAAAAACATGTCTTTTTTCTCTGTGCACAAAACATTGATGGTATTTGCTGAACTAGCTTGCTAATTAGTTAATTGTTTGAGTAGCACTTGCCTGTCTCCCTTTTCCTAGAGGGATGATCTGTCCTGTCTTGGAAGCAAGAGAATGTCCCAGTCTCTGATACTTTTGCTGATTTTTCCGCTTAACTTGCGGTAAGTCAGTTCAATTTGCACATGTACCTCTTGAGCCTTACCTGGTACTGTGTGTAGGTATTGTCAGCAGTGAGGGCAGGGGAAGGACAACATTTGGCAGAATATTGACCTGTTTACTCCTCCATACAAAAGGAAGCATTTTTGCAAGTTTGACAAGTGAATTGTGAAGTTGACTATGATTACACCCCAGAGGAGGCTCTAGCTAACGCACACATCAGCAAAGCATAAGTCCTGGGCAACTTGATTCCTACCCCCAAAAAACCCCAACCAATCAAACAAAAACCACTCCACTAAGCTGCTTGTTTTGTGCAGGACATTAATTTTGAGTACTTTCCTCCTCTGTTTGGTATGTGATAGTCAGGACCACTGACAGCAAAGGTTTGTCTCCAGCTCCTGAGCAAACCTTCCCTGCTTCCCCCTCCCTGCCCTCTCTGCAGTTGAATTCTGCCAGCTCCTGTGGGCAGGAGCATCCTTCTGTGAAGTCTAGAGCTGGAGAAAGGGCTCTTGCCCAAACTTTCTCCAGCTCGGTGCCCAGCTGTGGCTCCTCCAGTTAATGGTTTAGGTGGGCCTGGCAGTGATGGGGTGGGGTGGTGGGGAAGAGGAGGCTGGCTGCAGCATTCTCTCTTTGGAGGGCTCATTGGTGAGCTAAACAGCTGCTCCTGAGCTGGTGCCTAACAGCTTGTGTATCAAGTGGTGTTCTTCTCTGGTTCCCAGTCAACAAAGACTTTGGTAGGGTTTTTCTTTGTGTGCCCTTTGGCTGAGGGCAAGGACTCCACTGATGAGAGGGAGCTGAGAGTTTTTGAACACAGGAGATATCCTCAATGGAGGATATTCTATTGTTTTTCTTGAGCCGGGGTTAGTTTTGCCTTGTCTTTGTCTCTCTCGCTATTCCCCTGTCACTTCTACAATACCTTCCCAACTGTACCTTCTACAGGCCCTGTGCTCTCCCCAAGGTGTTGATATTGTACCTGCACATGAGGATTTGACAAGGAGTTGTTGGAGTGACAAACAGTGCTGATAGGTCAAAGCTGCAGTGAGAAAAGTAATTGTTCAGAGACCTTGTGTCTCAAGCCACCCATAGGCAGTGTAACTGACTGCATGGACTACCACCTGTGGGTAGCAGCTGTCTCAACTATTTTAATGACAGGGGGTGGGGGAAATATGTTCAGGAGGGGTTTTGTTTGGGTTAAAGCTTTGCTCTCTCTGTTTTTCACGTAGTTGAAAGCATCTACAGTACTGCTGCCAAAGGAATGCTAGCAAGAGCCAGCCTGGCTGGGAGGGCCCCTTGCCTTGAAACCATGAATCACTGCTGATCTCTTCTCAACTTGTCAGACCTGAGGGTAAAGGTCTGTTTATCAAATAAAAATAGTAGCCAACAGCAGGATCACTGAGGTGATGACTTCTTGGGCACCATCTGAGGGATTGTCATTGGATTTTGCTTCAGAAATTAAGTTCTTGAAGCAAGGCACCTGGCTTCTTATAAATACAGTCTGGTCCCTGGCAGACACCTCCTTGCATCGGTGGGGTGTTGACTTCCCCCCTCAGAGTACTTGTGTGAGTAGGCTCACTGACAGCTCTACACAAGCGGACTGATGGGCTAGTGGCCTGATGGCAGTCAGGATTTGGTTGTATTTGAGAACTGTTTTGTTGTAGTAATTGGCTAGACTTGTTTGGAGATACTGTATGTTCTTGATGAAGAAGCATTAGAGTGATGCTTAGGGGGTATGTGCTTAAATGAAGACTTAAATGAAATTATCTTGTATATTACACAATTTCTTCAGTATAAGTGAATTAAAATGATGCAATCGGTAGCAAGATGGATAGTACCTAACATAAATCATAATCACTTGAGTAAGTATTTCACTTTACTTTATTGTTCTAGCAAAGTGAAGAATATACTCCCTGTCTCTCGACGGCTGTTGTGCGCTGCTCCGGGCAGGGGCTACCTGTTGCTGGGACCGTGCCAGCACAGTGACCGTGCAGAGGTGTGAACCGGTGATGCCCGTGGCCTGAGCTGGGCACGCGGGAGGTTGGAGCGTGGGATTTGTGCTGGAGTAATGCTGAGTTAGGATGAAGCAAAGCGCCTGTTGGAGAGGGCGTGACAGTGTCCGTATGAAGTCTGTGTGAGGTTACGCCCCAGCCACACGCTACTAGTGCCTCTCCTTACTCCAGCTCTCAAAGAGATGCTGAGGCTGCTCTTCTGCTGTGCCTGTGCTGGGGACTCTTCCCAGGTGGAGACTGGGCTTGTAAGGCCTTGGCATTTCATCCCTCTTTCTTGTATTTATACCGCAGTGGTGCTTGACTGTTTCCTACAGTCTAAAGGCCTAACAGGAACACATGGATCAGGACTGTGTTTGCAGCTTCAAAAAGCTTATTGGGAACCTTTCTCCACGTTACTATCAATACGTCTTGACCTAGTGCATTACCGTTGTCTTTGAGGGAACTGAGAGAAGTGTGTGACGCCCAGTCTCAAAAAGGCAAGTTTTGGATGTTGCAAGACCTCCTCTTTGAGTATTTCTCTCCCCTTTGTCTCAACAGAGAAAGACACATGGGATAAGACTTGTGTCAGAATGGTGTGGTGTAACAGACCCTGCCCTGCAGCGGGTCCTTGGAGTTGGGTAAATTCCCAATGTCCTTCTGGCTTCTTCGTTCTCGAGTTGAAGTGCTGCGTAGTCTATGAGTGATTCTGATCCAGCTGCTTTGGTTAGAGGGCGTTCAAATTAGTTGTGAGTCTTGAAGGGCAGGGAGGGAGTCAGACACGAAAAGGAAGGTGCATCCTTAGTCCATGTACTGTCCACACAGGTGTCTGGGGGGAGTTGTTCATTGTGGGGGTTTATTTCTGTGGGATTTTCGCGTTCTCTAGTAAACCAGTGAACAAATGGTGAAGAAGCTTGTTTCTTGAGAAGACAGCCACGTTTTCATTTGTCTCAATTTGTATCAGCTCCATCTATTTTCATTGCCCTGGTTTTGGGGCATCCTTACCATCTGTGGTCACGCACCCTACTCTTGCTCCAGCGGAGCCGTTCTGCCAAGCTGTGCAGGGAGGGCAAGTGCGATGGTTGCGTTTTCGGATGCAGAGATGCTTTTCTTCACGTGTCCACATGTTTCTGCCCTCAGAAACTTGTTGAAATAAATTTCTGCTAAAAGGTAGTGCTGGGAGAGAGGGAGGTTTCTCGAAGAGGTCCTTTGAGAGGCCTCCCTCGGGTGGGTTATCAATTTTTCTGGCTTAGAGGTTTTCATGCTTTTGCCTGTTGCTACTGTGGATGATACTTAATATTTGAGAATAGCGTAGTCCCTGCTGTGCACAGAGAGGAATTAATCTGTAGCCTGGTGTGGGATAATGGCTGAGGTGACTTAAAAATTAGAACTTATATTCACACTTAAGGCACAGCATTGAAGAAGCTTCCCAGGTGGAATGCGGCTGACATGTAAGGAATCCATTGCATGGGAGTTCCCTAGGCCTGCAACCTTAGATGTTGGTGACGCCAGGGGAACTTGGTGTGCTGACTCTAAGAGGCGCTACCCAGAGGGTGGAGCGGTGTGGAGATGCCGCGGCCAGGCTCTGCAATAATAGGGGAACGTAAAGGTGTCAAAGAACTGATAAGCTGCATATTTACTACCCTGGGCCAACAGCCTGCCACGTTTTTGACAAAATGCTGTCCTTTTGGTGAACTTTGCTCATTATAACATCATTATAATACCAAAACACACCTCCATCCCAAAAGCTACCCGCCTCCAAGGTGCGACCACCCCTCACTGAGCTTGCGCACTGAATTTTTCTAGCTTATACCTTTAAAAGCGAAGCAAGAAAACTTTACACCAATCCTAAACAAAGGTATGTATGACTAGAGTCACTCAAGCTCCACCCGAAAGGTGAAAGATAGTATAAAATGGTTTAAGAGAAAGACAATGTTAGGGAAGACACCATCGTGTATCACTCTGACGTCTGGGATCAGTCGACGGGCTGAGCCTCTCTTCCCCCCCATCGGGACGCCTTTGGGTAAGAGTCGAACACTTGGTTATACCAAGTGCCTCCCCGGGAAACTTAGAAATCTCTATAGAGTCGCTTTATTATTTTCTTTTAACACGTTTGTCCTCCGGCCGTGTTACTTATATTCCTCCGGCTGTGCTATATCCGGCCATGTTACTTATATTCCTCCAGCTGTGTTATATCCGGCCGTGTTACTCATATTCTTCCGGCCGTGTTATATACATGTTTGTGTCCGGCCGTGTTATTCCTACTCATATTCTTGGTATTTGTATGTGCTTTGCAGACAGTTAATTTATCACCGGTAATCCAAAGAATCTGTGTGTCTGTTGCTCTAATAAACTGCACTCTTCACTGCTCTGGCCATGATAGTTCCTTCAACACGACCAGACTGGGGGGGGTGTAAAGGTTAATGCTGTCGCCCTAGTGAAAACCCTGAACCAATAAGTGGCTACACATACGGTCCTTAGAAAATAAACCGTTGACCAGGTCTGAGACTAAGACTGGACCTAGCCGCACCTAGGCTCCTCTCTGAGAAGGAGTTCAGAAAGCAAGGGGGTCCTGTCTGAACCTCGTGACTCAACGGGAGGGTTCCCCTCAGCCACTCCTCAGACTCTCATTTGTATGCGACAGTAACTCATAACGCAACACCTGGTGATTGGCTTTACATACCAGATGCTTGCAAAATGTGGTGTCCAACCCACCAGAAGGGGATTTTCAGCTCTATCGTTCCTGTTGGGCTGTTGAGTCCAGCCAAAACAGAGGCTTGGTTTCCTTGTACGTGCAGGTGAATGGTGACCTGTTTGAACCTTTTGGGTTTATCTTGCAAGTGTTTACCCATTGACCTTCCCTTTTGGTAGCTTTCATTGATTCTGTTATGTACTCGGCGTGCATTACTCTTCTATACCGGGGCCTGGAGTATTAAAAAGGTATAAGTTGGAGACGTAGGGTGGTGTTAAAATGGGCTCGTGAACCTTGCGCAGAAATGAGTTGTTCAACTCCGGGATTGTTCCAACACAAAATAGCTCGTGTTTGAGGTTCCCCTGCTTCCCCCGCCTCGTGGAATTATGCTGCTGCCCCCTCAAAATTTTTATAATATATAGATCTAGAAAATAGACTTAGCTTAGCATTTTTATTATGGCCCTAGGAAGATTTTAGGTCGTCGGTTTCGCTGATACCTTCTTGACGGCTTTGCTAATGAATGGAAGGTTTTCCTTGGTGTTATTGCAGCTCCCAAAGTGCCTGTGGTAACACAGGTTTTCCATGCATCTGTGGCATTTCCCAAGGGGGCCTTAAACCCAAGCTGAACCGCCTTATATGTGGCTATATATGAGGGTCAGGTGCGAGGATATTCCCGAAGTCCTCTCAACTAAAAAGTATTGCAACGGGTGCACTTAAACAGCAGATTTGCAATGAGCTTCCAGTGAAGCAAAGGTTTTGTGTGCAGCTGTGAGACATCTTCAGCCAATCTTCTCTTCCCTGTGGTATATGGAAAGCGGTCTCGGCCTTTCCTGCTGTCCAGCAGAGCCCGAGTCGTTTCCCTGCTTACTGAAGTTAAGGGCAAAGCTCTCCCGTGGACTTCAGCAGTGGGGGACTGGAGGCTGATGTGGAAGGATACTGGGAGAGGACCGTTTGCCTCAGCAGTGGGCTATGCACAGCTGATACCGCAGCTTCATCCCTGTCCACTAACTCTGATCTGTCTTGTGTTGCTAATAGTATTTCTCAGGGTGGATTTTTGTTCGCTGTGGCACGTAATCTAGGTAGCACAAACTGAAATCAGTTTGGGTTTAATGTTCAGTCTCACAGGAGGATCTGCTGTGATGTTTTATGTCAAATGAAAGAACAAAGTTAAACCTAGAAAAAGGCTGTGGCTGGAAAATCCAGCAAACTTCTCCTGGTACTTGGGCGTTGTTGTGTTGATGCTGTATATCTGAAACATGGGGAGAAAGGTTACAGAAAATTACTACAGAACTTGTAGCGAGCAACGAGCCAGGCACATTTCGGAGCACAGATCTGGCTTCTCAAGGTAGAAATTGCTGCTTTTGTCGGACGCTTGCAACATGGATCTATGAGATGCGTAGCGCCCTGTGCTGCTTTTCAAAGCACAGTAGTGCCGACAGCACTACTGAATTGCCCTGCATTTGCTGAACAGCGAGTGGCTGAAAAACAAAGCGAAACCAAGAAAAGCAACAACTTCATGCCAGCTCTGATGAAAATCTACATGTATATTTTTCTGCAGGTTGCTGTATTGTCAGGTGTGGGGAGCATCTCCCCGCAGGTAGACCTGCATGGTGCTGGCACTGTTATGCTGCTTCTGAGGGTAAGGAGAAGGTCTGAAGGAAGGGGATATCTGAACAGTGAGGAAGTCTACTTTGTGGGAAGCAAAATGAGCGAAGAGCTCTCGGCAGTCAGTGGGAACGTGCTTTCCAGCTTGCCCCTCTCGAAGAGAGTGCGCGAGCATTCCCACGAGAGTCTGGCTTGATGACAAGGATTGGAATGGGAACCAATGATTTCTTTAGCAGGGAACAGGGCGGTTTTGCTGAGATGGTTTCATATGCAGTCGTGCGGGGCATTTTCTACGGCCCTTTTCTCGGGCTCCTCAGACTCCTTCTTTAAGCAAGGTATTGGACAATGATAACACCTGCAGATGAGACGCATCCTGATTAGTTGTCACAGTGCTAAGGCAGTTGTCCTCTGATAAAGCAGCAGTCCTTATTGCCTCTGGATGTGACTTGGTAGTTAGCTTCTCATAACCACGGTCATAATACAAACAGCTTCATTTCTGAAAGATTGAGTTTGCTTGCAGAGGCCTGAGAAGACAACAGTCAGATGCAGGAAAACAAAGCCTGAGAGTTCACCAAAGGAAACTCTGAGGGATGGGAATGAAGAATCACAGCCAGTCCTGTGGAAATAGTCAGTTTTTGGGGAATTCCTTTGGTATTCCTGCTTCGCTGTCTCTTCTGCACCTATCTGGTCACGATCGTTCTGATTTCATAAACACCCAAACAACACATATGCTTTTAAAGGTCTGAAAATACTGTAATGGGATCATCCAGAACTGCTAGAAGCACGTGTGGCAGAGGCGCGCAGACCAAGACAACGGTTCAGGTTGTTTGAACTCTGTAACGCAGCGATTCCTTTACAGGAGAACATGCCAGTATTGTGTCGGAAAGGTCAAGGGAGCTCTCGTTCTGGGTCCGTGGCTCTAAAATGATTTCTTAAGGAGGTCGATCGTATAAGTGCCACAGACGAAGCTTCCTTGGGAGTAGCCCTCCTGCAGAAGCAGTGAGTAATTGACACAGTAATTGGGGATTTAATGGATTTTAGTCACAGCACTCAAGCAGTGCTCTCTCTGTTGACGCAGTCTTCCTGAGTGTTTTGCTGGGATTAGGAATATTACCATAATCTGTCTTTCGTTTTTCTTTCTGACTGTGGTATCTGCATTCCCACCCCTGCCTCCTTTTTAATGGGCAAAGTATATGCCCGTGTGTTGCCTGTAGAGCAGAGCAACCTCCTTGTTCCTCCTCCTTGTCGGGTCATTTGCTAGATGTGCTGCAGTTTGCCTGGAGCAGTGAGATTTCCCGAGCAACAGATGGTATCGGAGCCTAGAGGTGCCAGCCGCTGCCAAGGATGTGATAGATGTGGTAACACTGCAGGAAGGGCAAATATCCCCTCTCTCCTTTCTTACTTAGCAAGAATGAAGCCTGTACTGGAAAACATAAAATGTATCTGAGAAGAGGAGGAGGAGGTAGGGGACTGCAGGCAGATGGAGGCTGTCCAGGAGGGTCACGCACACTGGCTGGAAACGCTGCCTGCTGCCAACTCCTGGCTGTCAGACGGAGGAGTAAAAAGCACTTAGCTGCACCAGGCAGGACTGACTGAAGCCGCTCTGCAATATGAAGCATCTCTGTAGCTGACATTGCCTGGGGGTGTCTCGCTTGCTCTGCAGATCGAGTCCCAAGCTGAAACAGCCTCCTCTCTGGCTCTGGGCAGATCTGCATTTGCGGAAGCAACCCACAGTCTGTTGGGTGCACAGCTCTCCCCCTTTCCTCTAAACAGCCAGGAGCAGCAGGTCCCTGAGGCTTGAGGCGGGGAGAAGATGAGCCGCAAGGAGGGGCAACAAAAAGGAAAATAGATCCTTGCTGCACAGCAGAGTTTGGGTTTCCTACCGCTAGGCCAATGTGTGAGAAAGTAAGACCCTACATCCCTGATGAGATCCCTCTTTCCTTGTTCTGACATGTAATCTGGGGAGCATCTCTGGTCTGTGACGGAGGGGTACAGGGGACACTGGTGACTGCTGGCTGTATATCTTTGTTAGACCACAGCACTACCCTTGTTCAGCTACCATCACTGGCTCGACCACTGGATATCCACCCTGAACAGAAAACTGAAATGTAGCCCCAAGAAGAGCAGTTGAGGAAAGGAAAGAGACCCAAGTGGCAGGGAGGGGAAGTGCCAATGTACTGAGAAGTTGGGTCTCTTGTTGAGGTTTTGTTTCACAGTCTAGTGCTATGTTCCTATAGCTGGGGATGCTGAACTGAGATTGATCTCTTTGGAGAGCGGGAGGGGAAAGGGAGGCTCCTCCAGTTGCAGCCCGCTGTGGTGGAGTATGTGGTGGTGGTAAGCATTTGGCATCAGTGTCAGGGGGCACTGCTGTGGCTATTTAACCTGGCTGCTCAAAGGTGGGTGCCTGTCTGGTTAGGATGGCAGAGTGCAGAGGGGAGCAGCGCCCTGGAGATGCTCAGGTTCTGTGCTGGGATAGGAAGCCACTAAGGACCTGGGCTCACACAGCCTGGCCAGGTCCACGCAGCAGACGTGGCCTGTGCAGTTTCGGCAGTGCGGTGCCCAGGCTGGGGTGTAGCTGGTGCCGGGCGTCTTGGCACGGTGCTCCCCTGGTCTTACAGTTCTGGAGTTAACTTCCGCCTCTGAGCCTTTTTTTCCTCTGGTTATTTCATCCAGGCAAATCAGGTTTAATCCGGGACTGGAGCCTGCTGACTAGACGAGAGAATCCAGTCAGGGTCTGGGGTGCCGCACGTTGCATCAGTCGGTGTCGCACGCACTTTGAGATGTTTATTTCACTTGACGTCCTCATGCACTACTAGGTTTCCAGGGCTTCTGAGATTCCTTCATCCTTATTCTGCTGCTTGCTTCCAGTTGCTTGTAATATTGTTTCCCCTTTTCATGGCCTTTCAATGGACAGGGAGCATGCTTGCTCAAACCCTTCTCGCCTTGGAAATCTAAGAACATGGCTGCAACAGATGGGTCAACGTTGTGTCCTGTGGTCCCGTTGTCCCTTTGGTGTTACCTGCTCACGGAAGATAAACACCATGCCTCCTCCCGTGCACCTTGATTACATGTTCCCTCCTCCGCTGTTGTGGAATGCTTTCAGGATGTCAGAAACATTCCAGTTTTACTTGGGAATGAGCACGTGACCATCTGAAGCTTTCCATGAGCAAATGGATGAAGATGAACCGAGTAACCCTGGATTCCATGTGCTCATCAGTTCTGTAGCAGACATTTGGTCGAGCCCCTGCATAACCAGCTTTGGTGCAAGAGTGAGAGATTAGTCTTTCCCTATGCACCCTTGTGCCCAGAGGAATAGTTGAAGACTCCTAAATATTTCACTAAAGCAAACTAAAAAGGAAAAACAGTTGCACAGGATGAAAATAAATTGGTGGAACTTACTTGCTGTGTGCAAGGTAGGGTTTGCTTTGCTGCATAACTACAGGTTGTATCATGTCCTAAATACTCAAGTTAATTTCTCAAGTGGTATTTCATTATACTAAAATATAGTCTGTAGGAGAGAGATCTAGTTATCTGAACAGTTCCAAATCAAACAAGAAATCGGTAGAATTTTCAATACGTTCCTGTTACGCAGGCATTAAATAGAATTATTTTCCTGCCATTTGTAAGCAAAGTTTCTCTGATCCTTCAAATGATGGACTAACAACTTTCTGATGAGAGTGATTTTTTTAAATTTAATTTCAGCTTTGTAACTTTCCAGAAATAACGGCCATTTTCTCTTATTAGAAGCGATACCCATTTTAATTTCATCTAGCTGAAGGAGAACTTTAAAGGAGCACTAAAGGCTGCTCTGGAAGCTTGTCGGGGCTGGTATATGTCAAAGCTTGCCGGCAGCGCTTTCAAAAAATCAATTGTGCGTCCCAGTTCCTGACAAGCTGAGTATACCCCTGTAACGGCTTGCTAGTGTTTCTTCCTGCTCTGTCTGCAGATCACAGAAGCTGCTTGACGTCTCTGGGAGCGCTCGAGCGGAGACAATCGGGATTGCGGTACACAGGAGTACAGCTTCGATAGATCCTGGGCATTGCCTAGATGCTGATGTGGGAACACTGTACCTGTCTGTAGCTATAGGTGTAACATATCTATTTCCGCTTGCTCAATTCCAGCATCCAGAGCACCTTCTAAAAAAGGTGCACTCACACAAGCGTGTAAGACTGCACTAGAGCTGTGGAAGCGCTCGCACCTTAGCCCTTGGCTAACTTGCCGTGCTCATTGCGTGCTCTCGGTTAAGACACGGTACTGCTTTTCAGGTTGCTCCTGGTCTTGTGCAGTGTGTCAAGCGAAGCGTTTCCTCGCTATCCATGTTTTGTTCAAGTCCACAGCACCCAACACGTGATGTTCTATAAGTAAGCAGGCAGATGATTATGAAATTAGTCACAGAGCGGTGTGAAACTATGATGTAAGAGTAAAGGTGGAGGGATGAAATCTAGGAGCAAGGGGAGGGAAAACGAAAGCAGTATCTTCTGCCTCCTTTTCGGTGGCATTACCTGCCGGTATCTGGAACAGTCTGTTGAATTAAGCCCTGCTCATCCTGAGCAGTGGTCTGAACAGCTTTGCCTTAAGGCACCAGTCAAGCACCAGAACCATTAAAAGCTGGCAGGGGAGAGAAGAGGAATTGCTGACGCGCAAAAGATGGAGCCGTCTCTCCAGGATCCGGTACTTAGCTCCTCTGCTTTCTAAAATCCTAGCGGCAGTGAAATCACTGTGTCAGCTGCCTGCTCCAGTCGGCCTGGATGTCAGCCTTTACAGTGGAGCGTATCATCCTAGTGGAAGCGGGTTCCAAGACAATATTGAACAAATATGCGCAGCCTGCTAGAAATGCTTGTGAGTTGTGCTGGTGTGAGGACAGAATGTGCCACCGAGTGACGCGTCTCGGTGCGGTTGGGAGGGGTGTAGTCTTGCTGGGAGCCGGATGGTTGTGCAGCCTGTGAATCTCTGCATTCAGTGTACCTAAGACCAATAGTAAAATGCAGGGGATCTACTTAGAATCCAGAGAGTCGTCGTGAACTTTTGTCATCTCACTGAGTGTGTAATTCATCAAGAAATCAGTGTCCTGTAGGGGGTAGTGTAATTGGTTGAGCAGGAACCTAACTCCTGTTCCTGTCCTGAACAAACAAAAACCCAGAGCAGTGTTGCTGGCGAGGTTATGTCTGTTCATCGTTTAAGTACAGTCCTGCATCTTTAGCTAAAGCTTTGTGTGGGCTGTGGGAATTCCCTGCTCCCTTTCAAGCTGTTCCAAATGTGACTTTTGGATCATGGCAAACATCCTTTACTTACTCTACATGATTGTGTGTGGTAGGTACACAACAGCCTGTTGACAGAATGTATTGGAAAGGCCTTCTTCAGAGGATGAAGAAGTTACTAGTCACAGGGCTGCTGAAATACATTCTTTGCTGACTTAAAAAAAAAAAAACCAAAACCAAAAAACCCCCAAAGATTTGTAAAACTACTCAAAAGTCTTCTCTTGTCATGGTCTCAAATATCGATCTTCAGGTAACAGTGCCCCATGTTCTGAGTTGATGTTTGTGCTAGCTACCGAAACACGAGGGGAAATAACAGACAAGAGTTGCTTTTAAATTTCAAACCTGTCCTCACAGATCACACTGAAATAAACACAAATGACCCAACCCCCCTTTCTGTAGGTGCTCAGCTTAGTCTAGTAGTGTGGGTCAACCTTTCCTCCTTGTTTTGTGTGTGTTCGGTTTGGTTTGCTGAACTCCTGGTCTCCAGATCAGAAAACAGTTGTTTCTGTTCCATTTGGCAGTCCTTACTGGTTTCGGATGAGGTGGCTGGCTATTAGCTTGTTCTCCCTGTAGGCACGTAAACATAGACAGACACCTGTGTATCCACGCGTATCCGTATGTATGGACTGGGGCGTGTATGTACAGACAGTTATATACACAAATAGCTACACAGAGCTAGCAAGAATCCCTGAATGCAATGCATGAAGTGGAAGATAAGATCTCATTACAGTCTTAACCATTTTTTTTATCTAACAGTGCAGTAAAAGATGCTCTCAAATTTGCTGAAGTATGAAGTGAATGTTTCCCGCACGCTGAGGAGTTTGTCGGCGTAAGGTGCTTCTGTTTGTGTGACCTCCTCTAGGGCACAGATAGCTTGTCCTCATGTGTCAAGCATTCACTCCTAGCTTGTGGTGCTCGTTCACTTCCCATCATCTTTTTCTTTCAAGCAAAAAAAGGGGGCTGTGGTACCACAGAAGGAAAGCCTTGCATGGTCGTAAGCAATATGCAGTATTGGTAGACTAGGGGAACTGAGCTGAGCAAGAGGAATGAGGGCTGACATAGCAAAACCACAATCACCATGCCAAAAAAAAAAAAATCCTTTTGTTTGATCCATTTATTCAAGATCTACGTGTGTCAGTACACGCAATAATTGCACAGGTGTCTGCATCCTGCAGCTGGATCTGTGGTCTTACAGTCTGAGGAAACTCTGCAGCCTCCTAAAATTCTTCCTGCGTATGTTAAAGCGCTTCAAGCGCTTTAACCTGCCAGCACGGTGGTGTGCAATCACGGAGTGCTTGAGGTTGGCAGGGCCCTCTGGAGAGCACGTAGTCTGACCTCGCTGCTCAAAGCAGGGGCAGCCAGAGCAGGATGCCCAAGACTAGGTGCAGTCAGGCTTTGAGTACTTCTAAGGATGGAGATGACAGTCTCTGTGGGCAATCTGTTCCAGTGTTCAATCACCCGCACAGTAAAAAGTTTTCCTTCTGTCTAAACCAAATGTCACGTGTTTCAATTTGTGCTCGTTTCTGCTTGTCTTTTGGTGCTCTTTGTTGCCTTATGCAGGCTGGCTGTATTCGCAGTCTGTATGTGAGGGGGTGGTAGCTGGCTTTACAGCGATGTTGGGTTTCCTGTGAAGGTGGGTGAGGAGTGAGCGGTTCAGAAATTTGGTGTTGGCTCTTAACGTGCTGAACAAAACAGAACAAGGCAGTAAGGGCCCCAAAATACCGTGTCAGGTGGAGCACTGCTGCGGGTCACGTCTTTCCTGGATCTTGTACTGCCCCAGCTTGCAACGTTCATCCTATGGTAAGGCATCGGTCCGTCTGAGTGAGGGTGGTAGTACCTGGTGCTTTTAGGAGAACAAGTTGGCACGCAATAAAAGCGTTGAGAGATTAAAGTGTTGGCCTAGTAGAAGCTAGCCTGATGAGCGAACTGACGCCAAGTAAAGCAGCGTTCAGATGTGACTTTATTGTTTTGGGAAAAGATGGCAAATATCTCATATGTCATCAAATGACTGGTTTCTGTTTGGGAATTAAGCAGCAATGTCACTTCCCCCTGTACAGTTCCCCTCCCTCACCCCTGCCCCTTTTGTATGCCATAAACTTTATTATCACCTCTGTAGAAAGAGACCGCTCGAGATGCGCTGGAGTCATTCAATCTGCTGATTAATTATAAAGAGAGGCAGTAAATGTGGTGAACTTTGCCCAGTGGTCTTTTGAGTGACAGATTAATGTCAGAGACTGAATAAAAACAGGGGAATGAGAAGCTTCTCCTACAAGGCAAGAGAGGAGGATTTTTCTGGCAAACGGTGACAGAAAGAAAAGCAGGATCTCTTTCGGTACTTGCTGCGCTCTGAACGACTGCTGCCGGGACTGCAGCACCGTCTCTCGCCAAGGAGAGGGGTGGGAGGTAGCGTGTGTGGGTGGTGGGACCGTGAGGGGGGCCTGGCAGTCAGGCCGTGGGTGCTACACCTGAAGTGTTGCCGATCTGCTGGACGGCCGTGGCCGAAGGACTCTCTTTTTGTTCCCCTCCCTTTGTCCCCTCCAGCGCTGGTCTGTCCTCGTTGCACAGACAGCAGGGTCCCTGGGGAGGAGGCGTCTCTCTCGAATTTTGGTACGCAGATAAAATTTTGAGCATGTTTACAAAGCTCTGAGCAGCAGTGAGGCTGCAAATGCTCTAGGCCTTGTGGAAGCTGCTATAAGACAAATCCCTTGCCTTTTGCAGTCTGGAAAATGCTGTTGTATTTTACGGTGTCATCCCCTCGCAAAGTGCTGATACGACTGACCGTGCTCCGTGCACCGAGGCTCGGTAACTCGGGGACCATTTGCTGTCTCTTGGTGTAACCAGATGTAACCAAAATAATTAGTTTGTTCTTTTGTAACTAAGCAATATAGAGCTAGGAGCAGGGTAGACAATGCCTTAATATTGTGTTTGTACACCTACGGCTATGGATACGCCACTATGCCCAAAGACAATTGAATGAGGAGTAGTACGGTCACGCTGCTACGTTCCCAATACAGCCCCAGCCCATCTTGACAACGAGTCGAGGGTAGTTAGAATAATTGGTTTGCGTTAAGGGTGCCAAATCATTGTTAGGGACCCTGCACCACGAAGAAGGGAAGCAAGTTACGTAAGCGAGGTGATATTGCGCACGTCCAGAAGAAGGGGTCAACTAAAGGACACACCTGTACGACCACCAGAGACTCCCACGGAAGCCCCTCGGAGCTCAAGGACACATGCGTAATGACCATGCAAATATGATAATTAGTTCTGGGAAATAGAATGAATATGCATGATCATGCCAGGAAATTTGATGCATATGTACGTAATCAGACAATGTAAGTTTCGGTTGATGTAACCTGGGGTATGCACGCTAGGTGGAACGATTCCCCGTGTGTCCGGCGCTGTATTAAAGAATGCCTGCTTCTTAATACTACATTGGTGTTAAGGAGTTTGATTCGATTTCGGTGACGCTGGAACCATACTGACTTTGGCCAGCTCCGTAGCTTGCGATGAACTGTAAAGCAATAAGGTTTGTGTTTCATCTTCCTCTGAGATCGGCCGTTGCTGGAGAAGTTGCACCGAATTAGGAAAACATTCGTAACCTGGCCAGATTCTGGGAATCAAACCGAGAGAGGACTTGGTAGCAGTGGCTCCCAGGTGTTCCTTTCCATTCTGCAAATAAGGGAATTAGGGAGCCGAGAGCAGCGGTGACGTCTCTCTGCTCGTGTGCCGGGCCCTGCAAAGCACGTAGTTTTCAGAGGAGAGCGTGTTGTATATGAACACGACTGGGAAAAATCCTCCCGTTTCCTGGCAAGGCAGCATAGCGATAGCGATCAACATGACTATGACTCGACCAAACACCCAGGTAAGACGGGTGACTCCCTGACGTGCAATAGCTTTATGTGACTGTCTCGTGCAGGCGCTATTAGCTGATCTTCAGAGCCTGCGAGTCCCAAATTTGAATCTCTGGCCTGACAGGCGCTGTCATGTGGACGTGGCAGAGCCTTGGGAGGAGAAGTTCAGGACGGACAAGGGTAGGATGGAGTTCTTGCACAGAAGACGTTTCCTAGTCGGAGTTTGCCTGTGCGCAGCTACCTGTGAGGTGTCCCTGGATGGCATGTGCCAGGTTTTCTCAAATTGTAAATTCTCATTAGCCTGGAGAAAAGGAGGCTGAGGGGAGACCTTATCGCTCTCTACAACTACCTGAAAGGAGGTTGTAGAGAGGTGGGGGTCGGTCTCTTCTCCCAGGGAACAAGTGATAGGACAAGAGGAAATGGCCTCAAGTTGCACCAGGGGAGGTTTAGACTGGATATTAGGAAATTTTTCTTCACTGAAAGGGTTATCAAGCATTGGAACAGGCTGCCCAGGGAAGCGGTTGAGTCGCCATCCCTGGAGGTATTTAAAAGACGTTTGGATGAGGTGCTTAGGGACATGGTATAGCGGTGGTCTTGGTAGTGTTAGGTTTACGGTTGGACTCGATGATCTTAAAGGTCTTTTCCAACCTATACGATTCTGTGATTCTGTAAAGGAAGGAGTATCTGTTGCTCGCTGCTGTTCAGAGCAAGGCCTTGCTCAAAGCACGCGTTCTTGCTGTTGCAAGAGTTTGCTGGAAGCATGAGAAATCATTCCTTTACTAGGAAAACAAATCCGGTCAGTCTAAAAACGTGAACGACTGTGCTGGTTTTGCTCCCATTACATTTGGTGACAGTTACAGCCACAGGTAAAGTAGATTTAGACCCGAGCTTAGGAAAAGAGTCAGTTTAGAGATCTGCTAATGCAGAGGATTTCTTTTTGTTATAGAAAGGAGTAAAAGTTTGGAAACAATGCCAATTTTTATTTGAACACAAGGCCAGTTTAGAATAGCGTTCAGAAGCGTACCTTTGCACGAAGCATTTGTGTAAATTCACATCTGGTTTACTGGAGATCAAGCAAATTTGAAACGTGTTAAAGTAAAAAAAACGGGGGGGAGGGGTCCCTGCTACGTTTGTCATACAGCATATTGATTGTAAAATCTGTGTTTTAACATCTGGCCATATAAGAAATTGCCCAAAGTCCCATGCAGTGCATAGAAACATGTTGCTGGAAAGCAGAAACAGTTTATTAAGGAGGAAAGTTTATGTTCTTCCTCTTGGGTTGACCTTGGGCAGTTTAAACCTTGTGGTGGGAGAGAATTTGTGGTCAGACGTAAGAACTCAGAGTCTGAGTAAGAGTGGTTAGCGAGGAGAGGCACCGGAGCAAAATCATTGCAGGTGGGCTGTCGGGCAGCTGATGCGCACGGCGACGGCCTCAAATGACATCGACAGCCCTGGCAAAGGAGTTCGGTCTGCTTAGCTGCCTTTGTTAGAGGCACAAGAGACTTGGCATGAAGTAACGGAATCGGTATTTCCGGCTGCCCCGCGACTGCTGACGTGGCTGAAGCGGAGAAAGCACCCGTGCCTTAGGTGGTCTCCCTTCTGCTTGCTTTCTTGCTGCTCTTGGCGCATCTCCCCCTTTCAGCCCGTGGGTTTTTGGGAGGGAGCTACGGGGGCTATTTGCTGTTTTCAAAAGTATAAAGAGGAACAAGAGAGCTTAAAGTATGCCCTGAAGCCACCTATAATTAGCGTGGCTGCGCTCCCTATTCACGCATCAGGTACCACACCTTGTATTATTTCAAATGCGGGGACACCTTTATTTTGAGCCGAGGGAGGGAACAGGTGTGCTGTCTGTGATCCAGATCTCCGGTCTCTGACAAGTACTTCTGTTTCTAAAGCAAACTTTGACAAAGAGCAAAGAGGAGGAAAATGGACTTCTGAGTGCGGTATGACCTCAGAAAAGCTTCAGTGCCTTCATCTGACTAAGTATTTCACGTGACAAGATGCTTCTGCTTCAGTAAAAGGGGCAGGCAGCCCCTGAAATCAGTGATGATGCAGCAAGCATAAATTTGATCCTTGTAATCATATTTTCAGATTTTCAATAGTGTTTTACATTTTGACATCAGTAGAGCTTAGATGATTTACATCTGCTGTAGGTCTGGAGCTAAATTTTTTTAATTATGGGTCTGCTCCAAAGATTGTCGATGCCAGGAGGCTCTGGATGAGCTTTAGGCTTTCACAAGTACAACTTTTGGACGAGAAAATGCTGTTTCTGGGATTACAGTGGGCAAACGCAGTAGCATTCTTACTCTGTAATCCCGAGCTGCTTGATTCGTATCTGCAAGGAAGAAGATTATATTTGGTACTGGCATGTGTTTTCTGCTTCAAAACGTGAACTCTGCAGCAGCAAGGCACAGTCTAAAGCCCCGTCTTTTCAAGGTCCTGCTCCTCCCTACTTTGTGGTAATAAATGTCCGATCCCTTTCTCGTCAAGGGACAGCGCTGCAAACGGAAAGGTTAAATTCTGTTGTGCTTTGCGGGCATATTGCTGCCCCAGCAGTCTGCAGATAGGACAGTGGGAACTACAGGCTATGGGGCTTGTGTATTATGCTTGTACAGTTTTTTCTTTCGGTACGTGCTGTCCAGGAAAGAACGGAAAGTGAGAGCTGAGTTGCCTTAGAGTTATTTCAGCTCCTTCTCCCTTTTGTTGCAAGGAGGCACCGGCACGCTGCTTGCCTCTGTCTGCCGGGGCATCCCTCCCGCACCTTCCTGCTTCTGCAGGCCGTCTGCTGACACTTTCTTCTGCAGAAGCTTCGAGGGTCTTTGGGCAGCTCAGAGGAGTTGAAAACTTAAAGTTGAAACTTAAATGTTTAGGGTAATGTTTGTTTTCTGAAGTATGCGTACGTATACACTTCAGAATATAGTTCGGTTATTTGCGGTACCGAGAAACGAATCAAATTATTCTGGAATTGCCAATCGCAGGGTTCAACAAGCGCCAGCGCTCCTGAGAACCGTGCCTGGTGCTGAGGTGCTGAGGCAGGAGCGAGATGCCCAAGTTTGAGAGACCCTTCTGGCTTATTTCATGTTCTCTGGACTTGGCCTATCACTGTGAGAGGCTAGACAAGTATTTTCCTTCCCCAGGTAACATACCTGTTGTCTAGCTGATCTCTAATTTCAGATGTCATCGTAGGCCTTTGATAGAGCCGTACGCAGTGACGCGTAGGTCCCTCTTCTGCATGAATTAAACTCATTTGGCACGTTGATGCGTGGCTTGTTCAAGTTCTCCTTTGCAGTACGGACGTACCTGCGATGAACTTCATTACAAGCATACTGCCCTGTCCTCTAGCTACCAAATGCCAAGATGCGTCCAGCATCTTGAAGCAAAAGGCAAATATTATAAAGAGGTAAAGCGAGGAAGAAAAAGACTTCAGACAAGAAAAGACCAGATGTGCAATGTGAACTACGTTGTCCGGCATTTCCGTTTTTAACTGTCAAAGGCAGCAAACCGGAACAGAATTGTGGCTTTGTTAGAAGGAGTTATACTGGCCAGCATTAAAGCTTCCTCCTTTGTTTACTATCGTCCCATCATTGTACGTGATCGAGGCACCTTCCAGCGGCATGGTAAAAGGGATTAGCTTAAGCCGTGGCACTTGAGGTTCAACTAGAACAATGTTTCCCTCCATTCGTGAGGCAGACCGACAGGTGCTGTGGGGTAGCTCTGGCAGCCCGATTGCCTCAGATATCAGTATCTTCATAGTGCTTATTAAAATAGGTCATGGATAAGGCAAAAAAGAGACTCCGGGGGAAAGATCTTCCTTAACAGACGTCACAGAAAGGGCAGGTACCTCCTGTGCTGTGGCCTTCTGCACCTGCAAAAGAGGAGCAGGGACGAGCGGAGCAGACTTCATCAGGAGCCTGAGCAAGGGACAGCAGGGGATGCCATAAGAATATACAGTAAGGAGATGCCATGCCTGGCATGTGGTGAGGGGGGAAATGCCACGGAGCAAAGGCAAGCTGGGTCGGTGAGGCTGGCAGCCAGCTGCAAAAGCGCAGGTTGAAAGGAAAGGATGGAGTTCTCTCATCTCGATTTCCCAAGGCGATGCTTTTACATCTGTGTTTGTCAGGTGTGAGTTTCTGTGCTTTGGCGAGATTGTTTTGTTTTCTCCTGTCCTGTAATTGATACTGCCATGAAGGAGAAGATGTGCAGAGAGAAGAAACTAGAAAATGAAATTCTTTCCCTTGTTTGAGCACGGGCACACAGAAGGTGTTTTTTTCTGTTCTGAGTGGTCCTGGGCTGGCAGGAGGACTTAGAAAGATCATAGATCAGCTCCAAAGAAGGACTTCAGCTCTCGGGAATTTGCCGAGTAAAGTCAAGTTTCCTTATGAAATAGCGATGCTTGTTTTTATCTCTGCATTTTTTTTGCCTACTTATGATGTTTGATAGGAAGATATTTTTTATCTGCTTGGAGTAAAGGAGTTCAGTGTTTTAGTGGGTCACAGGCTAGGACGAGTCAACATTCTAGTGCTGTTAGAAGGAAAAAAGAAAAAGCCCATGTGAAGCTGTTTCAATAACAGCATGCCTCGTGAGGCACAAGAAGTCATGCTTCTGTTCTTCTCCGTTCTGCTCGTACAGTAATTCGCTTGGAGTGCTGGTCTCTTGTTTTGGAAGCCTCACCTGGAGAAAAGTAAAGAGCGATCTAGTCAGTCTACCCAGTCCAGACAAACTATGAAAATCTCGATTTGAAAATCCTGCCGGGAGAGGTTGAATGAACTGGTTTTATTCACGTAAAGAGTAGATGTAGGCGATCGCATCTTCGTATTGCAGAACTGGGCTGGAGGGGGCACTGCTGTTCAAGGTATTCCTCGTGCACGGTAAATATTTGATCCTAGGGATTATTTCGGTAGCGCTGCTCTTTGTTTTAAATCCATATCCCATTTTCTCAGTGTCCCTTTTTTTAATTTAAAAAATGTAAATGCCATGTGCATCCGTTCAGCAAATCCACAGCTATACAGTGCAACATTATGCATAGACTGATTTAGATATTAACTGCATCCACCCTAAGGTGTGAGTTGCCTTGTATATGCCCGTATCAAAGCATACTCTCAAGCTGTTTACGCAAGGTGGCAACCTTTTGTAAATATAGAGACAGCCAATTTTCTAATCCCGTCCTTAAAATCCTATCCTCTGGGAGGCAGTGCCTGGTGGAAAGGTTCCTCTGTTATATTGTACCTAAATACAATAAAGTTGACACATGCCAGCGGCCTGCTGAGAAGGACCTGCTGGGAGAGCTGACAAGCATTGGGTTCTCTCCAGGCTCAAGTCTGTAGCTTCCTCGTTGGGGCAGAAATAGACTGTTACATTCCTCAAGGTGAAATCTTTGCTTGCTTAACTTATTCAGGATCAAAGTAGGGTTTCTTCTGTATCTTTCAGAAGTAGTAAAAGGTTGAAAAGTAAATTGCTCGGGTAAAGCTTTTACCTCATTGCTGAAGTTTCTGTCAAATCTAGACTTTCCAAGACAACAGCTCGGCCGCTCGGTGCTGCCGCTCGGCCCTGCAGTTCGGCCGTTCGCCCTCTCGGCCCTGCAGCTCAGCCAGTCCGCCCTGTAGATCGGCTGCTCGGCCCTGCAGCTCGCCCCTGCAGCTCAGCCAGTTGGCCGCTCGGCCCTGCAGCTCGGCCGCTATGCCACTCGGCCCTGTAGATTGGCCGCTCGGCCCTGCAGCTCGACTGCTCGGCCGCTCGGCCGCTATGCTGCTTGGCCGTTGAGCCACTATGCTGCTTGGCCGCTCGGCCCTGCAGCTCGGCCGAGCTGCAGGGCCGAGCGGCCAAGGTGCAGGGCCTAGCAGCTGAGTGGCCGAACTGCACGTTCTGGCACAAACAGGTGAGGTCCCCGTTCTGGCTCACGTCCAGCAAACTCGGGTGAGGTCCCCGTTTGGGCTGGTGTCCAGCCTACATCGGTGAGGTCCTGTGATACTGCGCCTGTGCGTGCCAGATGCCAGCCCAAAGGGGTACCTCGCCTGTGCGTGCCAGACGCCAGCCCAAAATGGGACCTGGCCTTGCGCGTGACGGACGCCAGCCCGAAGGGGGTCCTGCCTTGCGCGTGACGGATGCCAGTCCAAAGGGGGTCCTGCCTTGCACGTGCCAGACACCAGCCCAAAGCGGGACCTCTCCTGCGCATGCCAGATGCCAGGCCAGAGAGGACATCGTTTGTTTGTGGCAGACACCAGCCCGCAGGGGACCTCGCCTGTGTGTGGCGGACGCGAGCCCGCAGGGGACCTCGCCTGGGTCTTGTGCTGGATGCCAGCCCGCAGGGGACCTTGCCTGTTTGGGGCACACCGATGGTGGGTTGCCAAAAGGCAAAGCAGGGTGATAGCAGAGTTTTCCTTTCTGGGGATGGGCTCAGCCATCCCCTGCACAAATTTCTCCTATGTAGCAATGGGGATGGTAGCTTTCTTCTGTTTTCTTGAAGAACAAGAGGATGATGGAGCACGTTACAAGAGCATGATCTTTTTCTCTTCCTTTGGCAGTACAGGCACCCAAGGCCAGCCCGCATTCAAGGAACAGCCTGGGGATATCTGTGTCGACCGTTAGCAGAGGAAGGAAGCTTCTTCTGGAGGCTGAGGCGATGAAGCAGAGTCCCTAATTGTTCTGTTTGATTTTCAACGTGGGTGCGGGGAGGGCCTGGGACATGCAAAACGTGGTCCCGGACAGGGGAGCTGTCTATTACGTGGGAGGCTGTGAGAGCTATCATGGACACCACTGGACCGGCATCCTGTAAGGATGCTTTCACATGTTTTCTTGTTTAGAGGCCAACCTCGGCTTTGGGCTGTAAACTAAAGTCTGCCAGGCCGGTGCCAGCTTGGCGGCAGCATCTGCCCATGGCAGCACCAGCTTGGTGGTGGTGTGTGCCCATGCCTGTGCCAGGTTGCTGGCTGTGTCTGGCTTGTGAGGGTTGGGGTAACTGGCCCCCTGTTCCCCATGGCCTCCAGCTGTGGCCCGGGGCAGCACAGGTGGGACCCATGAGGTGAGGATGGGGCTGGGCCAGGGGTTTAAAAAGGGCTGGGGCTGGGGCTGGGCCTAGGGTTTAAAAAGGGCTGAGGATGGGGTTGGCCCTGCTGTGCTGAGGGGCTCTACATGGGGAGGGTCTGCCTAGGCATGCCTGCCTGTGGGAGCTGGCTGAGGAGTGAAATGAAGGGGCTTCCCCAGGCAGCTGCCTCCAGCAAGGAACAGCCGGTCCCCACAGCCGGGAAGGATCCCTCCCAGCCACCTCCGACAGAGCGCACCACCAGCACGTGGTGCCGGGAGCTCGGTGCCCCCATCGGCCGCACGTGTGAGCCACCGTGTCTCTGGGAAGCCTCTTGGGAGAGGAGCATCGAGGCAGCCGGGCGGGCGAGACAGCTGGCACTGTGGAGGAGGAAGGGGCAGAGGCTGAGCGAGAAGCCTCGGGGCGCCGAAGGTCTCCCGGCGGCGCCAGGAGCTGCGGTGAGTCGCGCATCCCGCGCGTGCGTCCAGGCCTCTCTCTGCCGTGCTTCTCCAGACCTCTGCCTGCCTCCTTGCCTGTACCTGCCTCTGTCTCCCTTTCAGGCTGTTTGGCTCCCCGAAGCTTTTTGCCCTTCTGCTAGCACTGCCCTCCACACCGTCTGCGCCTGTGCGTGCCAGAGACAGAAAAAAAATACATTCTTCTATGTATTCTTTTCTGTCTCTCTTGTTTATTTTTTCCTATCTGCGCCGTACATTGTGACTTTTCAAATGTTTTTCTTTCTACTTTTACGCAGATGTCTAACCCTATTTTTTTATTATTTACAGACTTTTCTGCGTCACGTTGCTTTTGAATGTTTTTCTCTATCTACTTTTATCCAGTTCACTGTCTGTATTTTCTATTTCATGCTCGTCTGTGCCATACCCTGTCGCTTGTTAGATTTTGTTTGTGTCTTTGTTTATTTAGTTTTGCTGTCCCCATATTTTATTTTTTCTTCCTTTAAGGCCTTTCTTTTTCATTTTTTTTTCTATGCCTACTTTTATCTAGTTTGCTATCTCTATTTTTAAACTTTTTCTTCTCTGCCTTCTACCCTTTTGCTTTTTAATTTTTCTTTCTATATCAATTTTTATCGAGCTGTTAATCCCTGTTTTTTAATCGTTTCTTGTTTTCACATACCCTGTTGCTTCTTAAATTTTGTAGGTGGGTTGCGTGGAGTTATCAGGCACCAAAGCCAGCTCAGGTGGGGGTCACTGCTGCACTTGTACTGCTTCTTGTAAGGCTTGTCCTCTCTTGGTTCAGGTGGTTCCGGCTATACTAATTCTTATAACATGCAACTCAAATCATGGGTTACAACAATTTAAAGGTATATCCATTACAATCTCCACCCCTGGTCCCTTTGGGCCAGGTTATAGGGTTTAACATTGCAATGAACTCCTCACCTTGCTCCTAGCCTGGCTAGCAACAAGGGGTTTCTGCTATAGTAATTCCCATAACGTGCAACTGAAATCCCAGCTTACAACAATTTAAAGGTATTTCCATTACAGTCTCCAGCCCCGGTCCCTTTGGACCAGACCATCGGGTTTAACTTTGCAATGAACTCCTCCCCTTGCCCCTGCTCTGGCTTGGACTTATCCACACACTGTAGTCCCTTCAGAAGTAAACTTGCTCCAACATGGCCTCATGCACAGCCACTGATGCTTCGAGGTGTACCTGCTGCAGCATGGACTTCATCCACAGCCACAGATGCTTCGAGGTGCTCCTTATCCAGCGTGGACTTATCCTTGGGTCACAATCCCTTCAGAGGTATACCTGCTGTGGCAGAGACATAACCATGGCCACAGACGTTTCAAGATATACCTGCCGTGGCATGGGCTTCTCCACGGGCACAGACGCTTTGGGGTGTCCTGCTCCCACGTGGATTCCTCCACAGGTCACAGTCCCTTTGACTCGAGTTCACACTGGAGTTCTAGCCCGTCCAGTCCAGGAGCACAGAAACAGCAGCGACGCCCTGGCTATCTGCCAGCCCAGGCGCATCGCCATTGCTGTTATCAACATGTTCCCAGGCACAGCAGAGTAAGGTGATAAGCAGTACAGCAGCACGGCAAGCGGCAAAGGTAAAAAAGCAGCCACTAACGAGCCCTAGACTGTAATATACAGTAAGGCAAGCAAGCCCCATGGGAAGCACAGAAGCCTGCCGATTAATAGCTAAACAGCAATAACAACTATAACTTTGATCTAGCACATTCCAATCAAACCTGTCGTTATCTGGAACCCTTCGAGCCCCACGTTGGGTGCCAAAAAGGACTGTTGTGGTTTAGCCCCAGCCGGCAACTAAGTACCACACGGCCGCTCGCTCACTCCCCCCGCAGTGGGACGGGGGAGAGAATCAGAAGAGTAAAAGGGAGAAAACTTGTGGGTTGAGATAAAGACAGTTTAACAGGTAAAGCAAAAGCCGCACACACAAGCAAAGCAAAACAAGGAATTCGTTCGCTCCTTCCCATGGGCAGGCAGGTGTTCAGCCATCTCCAGGAAAGCAGGGCTCCAGCACACGTAACGGTTACTTGGGAAGACAAACGCCATCGCTCCGAACGTCCCCCCTTCCTTCTTCTTCCCCAGCTTTATATGCTGAGCATGATGTCCTATGGTATGGAATAGCCCTTTGGTCAGTTTCGATCAACTACCTTGGCTGTGTCCCCTCCCAACTTCTTGTGTACCTGGCAGAGCATAGGAAGCTGAGAAGTCCTTGACTAGTGCAGCAACAACTAAAACATCTCTGTATTATCAACACTGTCTTCAGCACAAATCCAAAACATAGCCCCATACCAGCCACTAAAAAGAAAATTAACTCTGTCTCAGTTGAAACGAGGACAGTACCTCTCGGTTTGTAAGAATGTCTCCTCCCTCTTCCTCAGAGCAGTCTTGTTGTCCTCTCCTCCATCTCACTTGCTTCTAGTGGGTCAGCGTCTCCCTCGTGACCTCCGTACTCTGTTCAAATCCCCTCTCCAGTGCCTGTGTGCCCTCAAGCCGCCTTCTGTCTCTCTGGCCATCTCGGCACCCCTCTGTTTCTGTCCCGACGCTTCCTGCGAGGACCCTTGTGTTCCACGGCCATCCTTTAGTTCTGCAGCAGGCTTTGTATCTCTCTTACTCAGAGACAACTTTTCCTCAGGCTTTCATTTTCCCTCAGAGCACTTTTACCTTTGCTCCGCCACGTCGGATGCCTCTGTTTGCCATGTCAGATGCCTCTGTTCGGTCCATGGTTCCCTGAGGACATCTCTACTCTGTTCAGATTCCCTCCCGAGTACCTCATTGTGTCAGTAATCTTTTGTTTGTCTCTTTGTCCACGTTTCCCCCGCCCCCCGGAGCCCCCTCGTTCCTGTCATGACGCCTCCCGAGACTGTCCTCGTGCCCCACGGCACCCTTTGAGCTCTGCAGCCCTCTTTGTGTCTCTCTCTTATTTGGACAGAACCCCTCCTCAGGCTTTTGTTGTGCCCCACAGCTCTCTTACCTTATTCACTGCCGTCTAGGATGTCTCTATTCAGTCGCTCATCCCCTGAGGACACTGCTGGGACACCCTCTTGAGTTTTGCGTTGCATGCCAGAGCCGCCTTCTGTCTGTCTCTCTCACTCTCGGCACCCTTCTTCTGCCATCACCGTGCCTCCTGAGGCCGTCCTCGTGCCTCACGGCCCTCTGTGGCTCTGTAGCGCAATTTGCACCCTTCTTGCTCCCGAGAACCATTCCGGATGTCATCTTTCATCTCCAGGACACTCATGTTGTCCTCTGTGCTAGCTAGGACACCTCTGTTCAGTCCCTGGTCCCCTGAGGACATCTGTAGTCTGTTCAGATCCTCTCTGGACTTTTTCATCGTGTCCTCGAGCCTTCTTGTGTCTGTCTCTCTCGGAAGCCCTCTGCTACTGTCACGATGCCTTCCGAGCAGCACGCTTTTAGCTCCATAAGCCCCCTTTGGACTCACTTTGTTGCAATCGCACCTCTCCTAAGATCTCTGTTCCCAAAAAAGAGCGCTCTTGTTCTTTTCTGTGCCATCTAGGATGCCTCCGGAGGCTTTCCTTGTGCTCCACAGCATTTTGTTTGCACTTTACCTCCCTTTTAGGGGTCTCTCTCATGACCCCTCTGGTGCCAGTCACCGTGCCTCCCGAGACCTTCTTTGTGTCTCGCAGAACTGTTTTTGCTCCGTAGTGGACTTTGATCCTCTCTCGTTACCTCCGAACCCCGTCCTCCGGTTGGTTTGTGACTGGAGCACTTTTATCATCCTGTCTGCCGTCTAGGGTGCCTCTATTTGGTCCCTGGCCTCCTGAGGCCGTATCTACTCTGTTCACATCCCCTCCAGACTTCCTCCTCGTGTCCCTGAGCTGCCTTTGGTCTCTCTGGCCCATTTGGGACCCCTCTGATGGTGTCACGGTGCCTATCGATGCCTTCAAGGTTGCCCTTAGCACACTTTTGGCTTTGTAGGGGACCTCAAACCCTTCTTGTTCCGTCAGAAGGCTTCCTGAGTCTGTATCTGTGATGCAGCCCAGGCATTCTGTCCTCTTTTCCCTCTAGCTGTGCCTCTCTTTGTTCCCTGGCCCTCTGACACGTTTACTTGATTCAGATCCCCTCTGGATTTAATCGTCATGTCCCCAGTCCTTTTTTTGTCTCTCTGGCTCCCTCAGGACGTTTTTTTCTCCCAGTCACGATGCCTCCCGAGACCTTCCTTGTGCTTCATATCCATCTTGTAGCAATTTGAGCTGTAGAGCACTCATTTGTTCCTCTATGCTATCTAGGATCCCTGTGTTCAGTGCCTGGCCACCTGAGACCATCTGTATACCGTTCAGATGATCACCCGAGTTCCTCCTTGTTGTCCCAAGCCGCCTTTTGTCCGTCAGCCCCCCTCAACATCCCTTTCCTCACGGTCACGATGCCTCCCGAGACCTTCTTCGTTCTCCACAGCACCTTGTAGCATATTATCTCGCTTTCTATCTTTTGTGTTCCGTCAGAGCCTCCCATCTGTCTTTGCTATGCAGTGCTCCTTTATCTTTCTCTCTGCCATCGAGGGTGTCTGTTTGGTCCCTCTCTCGCTCAGTCATCTCTAGTTTGCCTAGATGCCCTCCTGAGACACCTCACTGTGTCTCTAAGCCTTCTTTTCTTACCCCGCCTGCTCCAGGCCATCGCCTGTTTGGGGCGGGCGTCCGCCTGCCCGGAGCATTGCCCATTTGCCCTACGTGGCTCCACAGTGTGAGTATCTATGATGTGCGTGGCGCTAATCCCTTTCAGAGTGTGTCAGAGGGTCAGGATTTTGTTCTGTTTGGTGTCATGTTGTTCTGTTTTGTGCATTTGTTGAAGATTTGAGTTTTGTGCGGGAGGAAGCCAGCTATCTTAGTGGTTTTGGGATGAGGGGTATACAAGTGTTTTAAGGTCATACCTTCTTTGCCAGGTGTTTTGAACTAATTGTATCTGATTTTCCTAGTGACTCACAAAGCGGTTTGAGGCACACCGATGGCGGGTGCTGTCACCGAAAGGCAAAGCAGGGTCATAGCAGTCTTCCGTTTCTGGAGGTCCAGCTCAGCCATTTCCTGCATAAATTTCTGTTATGTAGCAATGGGGATGGTAGCTTTCTTTTGATTTCCTGAAGAGCAAGAGGCTGATGGAGCACGTTATAACGTGCATAGCACGTTAAATATAAGAGCATAATCATTTTCTTTTCCTTTGGCAGTACAGGCACCCAAGGCCAGCCCGCATTCAAGGAACACCACGAGGATATCCGTGTCGACCATCAGCGGAGGAAGGAAGTTTATTTTGGAGGCCGAGGCGATGAAGCAGAGTCCTTAATTGTTCTGTTTGATTTTCAGCGTGGGTGCAGGGAGGGCCTGGGACATGCAAAACATGGTCCCGGACAGGGGAGCTGTCTATTACATGGGAGGCTGCGAGAGATATCATGGACGCCGCTGGGCTGGCATTAGAACCCGGTGCTTGGCTTGACCGACCTGGCAGAACCGTCGTGCTGTCTGAAGTAATGAATACTTCTGCACTAAGCTTTTGCTAGCTCGGTCTGCATCACCTTTGACTTTTCCTCATTGAGCTCGTATTTTGGCAAGAAGCATCTCTCATCCAGCATTTGGGTCTGAGGGGTCTCCATTAGACTTTGGGCGCCTGTCCTGTCATACTCGGTATCTGTTTGCACTCAGGTCTCCTGTAACTCCTACGCAGTTTTGTCTTAAGACTTTATAGTGCAGTGTTATCTAATAGTAGCGTTCTGCACGCAAGCAGCTACGCGCAGCCCGGTCTCCTGCGCCGTATATGTCGGTGCTCTCGTGCGAGCGTGCTGCCTCCCGAGGGGTTCTCTATGCTGCAGTTCGTGGAGTTATTTGGAAGTTATTTGTC
Source organism: Mycteria americana (assembly GCF_035582795.1). NCBI lineage: Eukaryota > Metazoa > Chordata > Aves > Ciconiiformes > Ciconiidae > Mycteria > Mycteria americana. The sequence continues at coordinate 35,438 of NW_027445474.1, read as the reverse complement.
CATAAAGGAAGAGTCTGTGGTTACACCAGCCACGGTCATTCGCTACCCCTACCTCTTTTGGCCTACCAGTCTCTGCCTATATTTGAGTCATCTGGCAGTAACTGTAACTTTTGTGTGTCGGTGGGTGGTTTGACTTCTTGCGGTTTAACTAATAGATCTAGGCTAAGCAGGACGGTTGAGCCTCAGGCCGTGGCCTGCTTGGCGTTGCCTCTGGATCGACAATTAAGTTGAGACAGGTGGGTGTTTGTGGGGAAGCAAGTAGTATATAAATCTTCAATGGCAGGAGGACGATGTATCGTATTTTAATCTTGGGGTTTGTCCCTTGGTTTTGTTCCTTTCTCGCTCTCTCGTTGTTTTCCTTCTCTTTACAATTTATTATTATTATTTTGTTCCAATTATTAAAGTGTTCTTATTTCAACTCACGAGTTTTCTTATTTCTGCTCTTCCGATTCTTTCCCCCATCCCACCGGGGCGGGAGGGCGAGCGAGCGGCCGTGTGGTACTTAACTGCCGACTGGGGCTAAACCACAACGGTCCTTTTTGGCGCCCAATGTGGGGCATGAATGGTTTGAGATAATAACAGATTAACCAGAGCGTATTAAGGAATTCAGATCTGTTAATAGTTGCGGGTCACGGTATGGATTCATCTGTTCTCGATATTGGTTTATCTGATCCGCACCATGCTCATTTTTTTGCTGTACATGTTAAAGATCGGTGTTGGTTTTTGCAGTTTCCCGTGCTCTGCAGTGATTAGTGATGTTTTGTCTGGGACATTTGTTATTAAAACAGTGACCTTGAGTTTACTTTGGCATCTAATTTTCATACTGAAACCATTACCGTGTGTCGGGTACCACCTCATGAAGACAATTAGCAATTATACTTCTTCCTCTGAGAGGTTTTTTTATGGAGGAAATACAAAACGGCACCTTGACTACCTTCTACAATGTTTCCTCCTTTGTTACAATAACTTTTCAGTATCTTGAACATCCTTGGGTAGTTAAGATACGTCTATCGGTATTGCTCGGGAATATTGTTTTGGTTTTGTCTAAGGTTAGTAAGCAATTTAAGACTATCATCCAGAGATCTGCCCCAAGGCTGGTCTTTCTTTGCCATGCGGCGCTCCTTTATCTTTCTCTCTGCCATCGAGGGTGTCTCTATTCGGTTCCTCTCTCGCTCAGTCATCTCTAGTTTGCCTAGATGCCCTCCTGAGACTCCAAGGCCCTCACTGGCTCTCCAAGCCTTCTTTTCTTACTCCGCTGCCTCCTCATTCCTCTACTGTCTATAACAATGTCATCTGAGTCCTTTCTTGTACTCCACAACGCTCTTGTAGCACTTTGGCTCCTTTTTGATTTTTTGGTTTATTTGTTTTGTGCACTTCAGAGCGCTCTTATCTTACTCTTTGCCATCTAGGATGCCTTCATTCAGCGCTCGGCCTCCTGATGACATCTGTATTTGGTTGAAAACCCCTTCAGAGTTCCTCATTGTTATCTCTGAGTCTTCTTGGGTCTCTCGGGCCCCCTCGGGACTCCTCTGCTCCCTTTACCGAGGTCTCGTGAGACATCTCCTATGCCCCAGAGCCCTGTTTTAGATTGGCAGGGCACTTTGCACCCCTCTCTTCCCCTCAGAACCCTTCCTGAGTCCGTGTCCGTTACCCGGGTCAGTCTATGACCAGTAGAGCTCAGAGAAGGCTCCCTTAGGCTGTCATTGCTATAGATAAAGTGGTTGGCTCGTAGTCAAATTGCGTGAGATAGGAAAGCTATGCGTGAGGCTCCTTGTACCCACAACTGTCTTTGTTCCTTGATAAACGAGTCTGTGAAAAGCCATCTGCTATTCACATGTCAATCACATGATCGGTGTTCCAAGCTCATGTGCATCGATGGTCACTGTGCCGCTCGGCTTCTTTGTGGGTTCTCGGGGAACAGATCGGAACCGGAGGAGTTCTCGGCCCGGCTGCGGCTCAGGCCTTTATCTGCTTTGGAGCCTGTACCAACCTATTGCTAGTTTGGTTAAGAGGTCGAGCGCATCCATCACGCTCCACCCCGTGACTACAGTCCATCTGCTTTATCGACTCATGGAGCGGTAGCACGGTTACCTCTTGCCTCTGTGTCATAAATATGTGATGTATTGCAGATCAGTGGTAAGAGTCCAATTATTTGATAAGCTGTTTAGTTTAAGTGTCCTAATAAATGTGAGTTATATACCCTTTTACGTACAGAATCAATTGATTGTATGGGTTTTACCTCCTGGATTGATATCATTTTTTGCCAAGCTTTGATATACAGAACGATTATAAGCAATAAACGTAGTAAGGTTAAAACTAACAAAACTACAATAGGATGCAATGTAATCAATTTGCCATGTTGACCAGAGGGTTTTTCCCTCATTAATGTGTAGGGGTGCTGTTGTAGCAGGGTGATCTGTTTGCAACTTCCATTTACATTGGGGGCATTCTGTAAGGATGGCTTCACGTGTTTTCCTGTTTAGAGGCCAACCTCAGCTGTGGGCTGCGAAATAAAGTGCTTCTTGGCCTGTGGGGCCTAATTTTTGATGTAATCGTTCCCCCCGTCGGTACCATTTGGGATCTGGTGTATCTCCTGGTTTTGTTCCCCTAATTCTGGCTAATACATCTACTTGTTGGTGATTCATTTTGTGGCTGGTTGGTCATCGTGTACATGGCCTTTTTCCCATCCCAGTTTAAAGGGTGCCTGTTTGGCTATATCTAATTGTAATTGCCAGTCTTCGGTTCTCCAAACTGGGGATCTATTTACTTTCCAATTTAGGGCTTCCCATTGAGAAAGCCATTGCGTGGCACCTGCCCACACGGCCCAGGAGTCGACATAAGATAACTTTTGCTCCGTTTTGTGCTGCTAGAACAACTGCCCTTAGTTCTCCCACTTGTGCACTACCTTCACCACCTTCTATTACTTGTTTGCCGGTGGTAATTTCTAATGCGGCGGCTTTAGTACCGCCGTTTGCCTTTTACCCTCTTTGCTGAGGCATTGGTAAACCAAATGCCTTCGGTCGGTGTTTTCTCAGCGAGGGGAGGCGCGTTGAGAATCGGTGAGGGTTTACGTGGCTCTTTTAGTGCTAGGGGGTCAGTGTTTACAGGTATTTGTAATTTGGAAATTTTTGTATGTCCTTCAGTCAATTGCATTTCATCTGCTACTCCCATCGGGTAGGCGTACCATTTTCCGGTGGTGGGTTTCTGTGCAATTCCTTCTGGTGGAGAAGTTTCCTAGATTGGGGCATCTGTAACTGTTTTATTTTACTTAGGGTGTCCGGTGGGATTGCCACACTACCTGCAATCTACCAAGTACCTAAAAAGTCTACTTCTCTACTCGGTCCCTGACGTTCTTCTAGTGGGACTTCAATTCTAGTGGGAAGCTGCCGCTTCCCCCGCCTTTTCAGCGGAGGTCCCTCTGATTAGGATGTCATCTATACATTGGTACAGTTTCACATCTTGAGGGAGTGAGACCGTCTGTAAGAACTTGGCGAGCGCAGCATGAGCAATCGGGGGTGAATGTTTATATCCCTGTGGGAGTCTGTTAAAAGTGTCTTGTATGCCTTTCCAAGTGAAAGCAGATTTCTCTTTATCCTCCTCCTGCAAGGGGACCATAAAGAACATATCTCTCACATCTAGCACTGCCGTCCACGGGTGAGCGGCCGGTTGTAGCGTGGCTGTCAAAGTTGCAATATTAGGTACTGCAGCCGTTAGCAGAGCTGCGTTGGCATTTAGGCACCGATAATCAATTGTCAGACACCATCTCCCATTCTGCTTTCAGACTGGCCAGACCGGTGAATTGTATGGGGAATGGGTTCTGGAAATCATGTGCCATTTTTCCAAGTCTGCTATTACTTTGGAAATTCCGTTTCATGCCGCAGCAGAAATCGGGTATCAGAGTACATTACTAGTCTTGGATTCGGGGAGCGCAGGGGCTGCGCGGAGTACGTGCGCTGCGTTCTCCCGATTTGTATTGGGGTTAGGGTTGATATTTGAACCGCAGGACTGTACGCTACTGTCAGGCAGGTGCCAGGTTCAGCTGTTCAAAACATCAAAACTCAAAACATTTTCACTGTGATCTTTGATTGCAAAACAAATAGACGACATGCACTTCTCGCTCGGGAGCCATAAATTAACTTTCACGGCTTGGCAAGTAACTCTCGCTCCGTTCACTCCGGTTATTTTAACTGTCTGCCGTCCGAGTCTGTCGCGGATGGAGCGAGGGTGCGCTTCACTCCCAACAGAGAAGTGAAAATACAGTTTATTGATACAGAATAGGGAGTTAACAAAGTTCAATGCGACAGTGTTTTAACGAGATTTGATGGCGAGGTACACTTGATTATTTACTGCATAGAGGACAGGGTCAGACAAAACTGTCAGGGAGACCCACCTGTTGAGTCATGAGGTTCAGAAAAAGATCCCCTTGCTTTCTAAACTCCTCCTCAGAGAGGAGTCTAAGTGCGGTTGCATCCAGTCCTAGTCCCAGACTCGGTCAACGGTTTATGTCTAAAGGACTATATGTGCGCAATCAATCCTTTATATCACTTAGCTAAGATTTCAAAGTTTAGCCTGCTATTAGTCACTTACCGAGAACCTGTTGCGGCAAGGAATCTCTCGACCTTGAGGAGTAACCTCGAGAGGCATCCCCGCTCAAGGGGAGATCCTGGCGTGCAGCCCGCTGCCATGCAAGAGAGCTCAAAGGGCTCTCGGGCCGCTCGCTATTTATGGGGGATAAGACGATTGACCCATAGTCATATTTGCATGCCGACCACAGATTTTTGTTTCTTCGGTGGGCGCATTGCTCAATAGCCCTAGGCTCTTGTGTTGCTATCTGTCTCCTGAATCCACTCTGAGCCGACGCAGCCATCGTGACCAGATGCATCCGTTACAATCGCCACCGGCGGTTATCGCCTGAGCAGGGTTGCAGGAGATAAAGGTCGGGGGCTGGGTAAGCACACCGTCACAGGGTCGCACGCCCAGCTTCTCGGCATTTTGTTGTGTTAGTATTGAAATTTCTGCTTCCGTATCTATTAGAAATGTTATCAGTTGTCACTGAGGGCCAACTGGAATTAAAATATAAGGGCCTCCTTCACGTAGCCATGGCTAGGCTTCCGCTCACCGGACGGACCGGCCCAATTGCTCTCCTGGCGTTATTTGTTTTTTGATCTCAAGCTTTGTAATTCCTCCTTAAGGAGGAGGAAAGAGTCGTCGCTCTTTCTCGGAGCTGGCAATGGCGCCGGAGTATTTGGAGTACATTCTGTCCTTTCTCCATCGCCGTGTTTCTGACATCCTTGAATTAGATTCAGGATAACGTTAGTAGGCTGTCCCTTAATCGCAGCTCTGGGAATGCCCAGTGTCAATGCTCTCCTCCACAGTTCATTTCTCTACTCCCGCGACTCTGCTCGTGGGTCTTTAGGTGTATTTTCCCTTGGTTTAGTTCCTGTTCCCTGTGGGGGTGTTTGTTTTACCGGTCGCATTTGATGATCTCCTGTTTGGGATCTTGGGTCCGATTTCTCGGTCGACAGATCATCCCGCCCTAATCATGGCTACGATTTACAATACCATGCATTAATTCTGCCCATGTAGGGAGTTGTCTGTGGGGATCATCACCGTCAAATTCCTCATTTTGCCCTGTGTCTCTTTTACTCTCATCCCATTTTGCAATTAAATAAGGTTTAAGAATTGCCAGGGCTCCCCTAATTAGTGGCTTTAGCCTGTTGTAATCTACCGTAGCAGATATCGGGGTATCACTGGACTCTCCACGTTTATGCATATGCAGGTGGCTTTGGCAATGGCAGCGGAGAGTTCACTTAGGGAATGGACGGGACTTACAGAAGGTTCACCTCCACCTCCATCCAAGCCATCTATTCCCCCAGCCCAGTAGGCTACCCTACTGGTGATAGAATGGCCTTCATCTGTCAGGTTGGGTCCTAGGTTTAAGGAAATTCCTGTACCCCAATAGCAGTTTCCTTTGTCTCCACTCAACATTATTCGGTCACCACCGCTGAGGCGGATGCACCGCAAGTATTCAGTTTCAGCGTCACGTGGCTTTCTGCTGTATTTCTCTTGTAATTTTGCCAGTCGTAATGCATCCCATGGAGTGCTTTGCATACTCTATTGCTGACCGCCTCCTCGAGGTCCTTCAGAGTATTCTGCTTTAATAATGGGCCTAGTCTTATATTCGGAGGAGTCCAGAAAGGGTAGCGGGTTAGCATTTTCTTCTTCACGGTCATCTGGATCCACCCCAGTATCACCATCCCAATCCTCTGGGGACACTATGAGTTTCCTAATTGGCATGGCATTAGGGGGATGCAGGGCTGCATGAGCATCATCTCGATCTTTTCTTCCAACTCTTGTGTTTTCTCCCTTTCTTCCTGTAATTGTTGCTGCAGCTGCTCCATTTTCAAAGACAGTATTAATTCAGCTGCCTTTCTGCCTTCTATTTCTTCTTTTAGGTCCTGCTCCTTTTTATTGTTCTTTTTCCTATCCTGATAAGCAGCTTCTAAACAGGTACCTAGCATTTTGCCAATAATTCCTTTCCCTTTTCCATCCTTTATATGTCCCCTGGCCACTTTTAGCTGTTCTTTCACGGCTTCCTAATCATGCCACTTATCACGAGCCCATTCTTCTGAGAATGTGGGACTCGGACTTATTCCACGCTTCCATAAGTAAACAGCAATACTACTTGCCATCCTGCCAACGACACCGGTTTGTTGCAAAAGAGCGCTTTAGATTGCTTAAAAAAAGAAGATCACTGTCAAAGGTGTTGGAAAAAATGGTTTTAATATGATGTTGTAAAAGTGCAACTTAACAAAGTTCAGTGGCAAGGTTCACTCTATTAATTACTGCATGGAAGAAACCTACAAAGGAAAATTGGGTTACACTCGAGTTAGAATGATTCGTAGAGAGACCGGGAATACAAAAGGGTACGGAGGACCCTCCCCTTGAGTCACCAGGTTCGGAGTAGACCCCTTGCTTTCTAAACTCCTGATGGAGCTTAGGTGCGGCTAGGTCCAATCTTAGTCTCAGACTTGGACAACGGTTTATGTCTAAGGGATTACATATGCAAAATTTATCAATGTTGCCCTACGACAAGGTTATGCGTGATATAGGTCACTTACCAAAGACCTGCTGTTGGTAAAAGGTCTCTCTGCCTCGAGGAGCAACCTTGAGAGGTGTTCCAGCTCAAGGGGAGATCACCGCTATACAGCCACGCTGCCTGGCAGGGAGAGCTCAAAGGCGGCTCGCTTTGGCTGTCATATTTATAGATAAAGCAGCCGGCTTGTAGTCAAATTACACACGATAGGAAAGCTATGCGTGAGGCTCCTCGTACCCACGACTTTCTTTGTTCCTTGCCAAATGAGTCTTGGAAAGGCCAGCCGGTATTCGCGTGTCGATTGCACGATCGATGTTGCAAGCTCCTATACATCATAAGACAGCTCAGGTTGGGTTACTGCTGCACTTGCACTGCTTCTTGTAAGGCTTGTCCTGCATTGGTTCAGGTGGTTCCTGCTATAGTCATTCCCATAGCGTGCAACTCAAATCCTGGGTTACAACAATTTAAAGGTATTTCCACTACAGTCTCCACCCCTGGTCCCTTTGGATCAGACCATTGGGTTTAACATTGCAATGAACTCCTCCCCTTGCCCCTGCTCCGGCTTGGGCTCATCCACACGCTGCGGTCCCTTAGGGGAGTACCTGCTCCAAGTGACGCCTCATCTATGAGCCAGTCTCTCCAGGGCTCTACCTGCTGCAGCATAGACTTAGGCACAGCCACAGTCGCTTTGAGGTGCCCCGTTCCGGCGCGGCCTTCTCCACGGGCAACCGTGCCTTCAGATATATACGCGCTTCAGCACGGCCTCACCCACAGCCACAGTCCCTTCAGAAGTAAACCTACTCCAACGTGCCCTTACCGACAGCTGCAATCCCTCCAGGGGTGTACCTGCTCTGCCGTGGGTTTATCTAAGGCCACATGCTTTCAGGTGCTCCAGCATGACCTCATGCACAGCCACTGATGCTTCAAGGCGTACCTGCTGCAGCATGGACTTATCTACAGCTATAGATTCTTTGAGGTGTACCTTTTTCCAGCGTGCACTTATCCTTGGGCCAGCATCCCTTCAGAGGTATACCTGCTGCAGCACAGAAATAAGCACGGCCACAGATGTGTCAAGAGGTACCTGCTGTGGCATCGGCTTATCCACGGCCACAGACACTTTGGGGTGTCCTGCTCCCACGTGGAGTCATCCACAGGTCACAGCCCCTTTGACTAGAGTTCACACTGGAGTTCCAGCCTGTCCAGTACAGCAGCACAGAAATGACGGCGATGCCCCGGCCATCTGCCCGCACAGGTGTAGTCTAACAGCAGCTGGTGGAAGGTCAGGGCTTACGTAAAGCCAATAAGGGGGATTCAGACTGCAAAGGGGAACGTCTAAACAAGCATTACTGTCCTTGGGAGTAAAGCACATCCTGGAGAAATACGTAAGCTAATTACCATGTTTTAGGAACTATGTGAACCTACTAGTAGAAGTGTGATAAAAAGCACCCTCAGGCAAACTGTCCCTATTATAATAATAAAAGTCACACCCATTGAGCCGGAGACGCCGGCGCAAGCAGAGTGCCCTCGCCTCTGAGCGTGCACAGCATATTGAAGTAGCGCTGTAGCTTGAAGTTGAAGTAAGAGAAATGTAGACCAAAAGAAAACTGCTTTGTGTAATTACTTATGCCTAAGTATAACTAGACCATATAAATACCGTAGCTGCGTGAACGAACTTTGTGCTAGCTTTGCGGCGATACCGCCTAGCACCCATCTCTGCGCAGACATGCCATAAAGATACCTCTGCCCTGTGTGTATATTGGCGTCCCGCACACCGGGTAAAGGACCTCACGCTTGTGGGGTAACAGTTTTGACACCCCAGATGGGACCGAGCTGACAGCCTCGCCCGGTTCGTCTTGCCGCATCCGACAGGGAGAAGAGGCCTGAGCGGACTCCAGCGCGCACCGACCCGTCGATCGGGGACTCCTTCAGCTCCTCTCCTGCGGTCGGGCGGCAAGCGACACGATGGTGCAATGCTCCTGAAAAGCAAGCAGTATTTTGGGGGGATAGGAGAAAAGGGGGTAGGGGCAAGATGTCTCGGGAAGCAGGCAGCCTCTGTTCTGTTCTGGGCTCTGCATAAGACGCACCGGGAAAGATACGCGGCACTAGCGTAGTTCTGTTTGTTTCTACACGCTGTCCCGTTCAACAGAGGGAGACGTCCCTCGTTCTGGTTTGTGTAGAAATGCTGGGTTTTTCGGCACCGATACGGGCACTGCCACTTCCCAGGAGGCGTCCCTTTGCTCTCCCTTAGGATGCCTCCTGAAGCATTGCAATAAATTTGGGGGAGATGCCATGACTAAAAATCAGCTAAAACGATATTGTAATCAACGGTGGCCACAATATCCATGGGAAGATAGTGAAAAATGGCCTGAGAATGGATCCTTGAAATATAACACTATATCGGAATTAATGTTGTGTTGTCTGAGAACTGAAAAATGGGATGAAATGCCTTATGTGGGTATGTTTCTTTTCGTTAAGACGTGATTGGGATATTAGGAAGAAAGGTGGTTTAGTGGATTCTAAACATCAGATTGGAATATATGCGTTAAAAGAGAAAAAAGGAAAAACCTCATTGTATTGAATCGGAAAATTCAGAAGAGGATATTCAGCTGTTGGTAGCTCCCCCAAAACAGCCAGAAGCTGATAGCTCAAGTGATAATGGAGTTGCGAGTGCTATCTCTAAAAGAACAAGGGGACAGAAAGCGATAGTTTGAGCTCCCCTCAGACAGGCTGCAGGGCCTGAAGGAACACCGGTATCCGTACACGTACCTTTTACTGCTTCTGCTTTATTAAACTGCAAACAGGCAGTCGGATCCTATCGGAACAATCCAGAAGGAATGTATAGTACTATTAATCATGAGTCATAATCCTAACTGAGGAGTTGTAGAGGCTCTCCTAGAATATTTGTTTACCACTGAGGAGAGCAGAACAATTTTAGAGAAGGCTAGAGAGGGACTGATCCAACAATGTGTGTGTGTGGGGGCGTGCCTAATATGAATACGTACCTCCTGAAAGAGGATCCGGAGTGGGATCCAAACACAAGTCTGTGGGATTAGAGAGGGTAAAGGAATATCAACAGTTAATTTTGTATGGGATTCAACATGGAGCGCAAAAGCCTAAGAATTTATCTAAACTATCTGAAGTAAGGCAGGGAGATAAGGAAACCCCGTCAGCCTTCTCTGAGAGATTGCGTGAAGTAGCTCGAAAATGGACAGATCTGGATCCGGAAGATGATAGCAATTCAAAGTTATTTAACACGCTGTTTATTGGTCAAGCGGCAGCAGATATAAGAAGGAGCTGACAAAAGGTAGAGGGTGAGGATGGCATGACACTCTCACGGTTCTTTTCAATGGCATATAAGGTACCTAATAATCGGGAGGAAATAGAAGAGAAGGAGAAGCGGGGATGAGTAAAGCCGCAAGCTGCTTTGCTGGCTGCCTTGATGGAAGAACAAGAAAGAGGGAGAGAAAATACACGAGGTGAATTTTGTGGGTGAGGAAGGGGCCGTAGAAATAATAGTAGAAATGGTTATGACATTCCCCTGAGAATGAATTGGCGTGCCAATCGTAAGCAAGAGGGCTATTGGAAAGAAGATCGTCCACGCCGTCTGAGTAATCGGGAAAGAGAGACAGAAGAAGCGGTTGGAGTCATGATGGAGATTGGGTTGGACTGAAGGCGGCCGGAGGAATCTATTAAAATTTCCCCAGACGATCCTCTGGTTCCAGTCAAGCTGGGGAGTGAAAGAAGAGATTTTTTTTTTTTTTTTTTTTAATTGATAGTGGAGCCACACATGCTGTAGTAAGTAGTTGTAGGGGACTGTCCTGATTTCAGCTGAGATAGAGTTCATTTTCTTTATAGTGGCCGGTATGGGGCTATGTTTTGGATTTGTACTGAAAACAGTGTTGATAATACAGAGATGTTTTAGTTGTTGCTGCACTAGTCAAGGACTTTTCAGCTTCCCATGCTCTGCCAGGCACACAAGAAGCTGGGAGGGGATGCAGCCAGGATAGTTGATAAAAACTGACCAAAGGGCTATTCCATACCACATGACGTCATGCTCAGTATATAAAGCTGGGGAAGAAGAAGGAAGGGGGGACGTTCAAAGCGATGGCGTTTGTCTTCCCAAGTAACCGGTACGTGTGATGGAGCCCTGCTTTCCTGGAGATGGCTGAACACCTGCCTGCCCATGGGAAGGAGCGAACGAATTCCTTGTTTTGTTTTGCTTGTGTGCGCGGCTTTTGCTTTACCTGTTAAACTGTCTTTATCTCAACCCATGAGTTTTCTTACTTTTGCTCTTCCGATTCTCTCCCCCATCCCACTGTGGGGGGAGTGAGCGAGCAGCTGTCTGGTGCTTAGTTGCCGGCTGGGGCTAAACCATGACAGGGACCCTTAAGTAGAACTAAAATAAGCATTGTTGGTGCAAGAGGGAAAAAGACTTTAAGGCTGTTTTTACAACCTATGAAATGTTCCATTGGAAACACTAAATTAACTCCTGAATTCCTTTATATGCCAGAATGCCCCCTACCATTGCTTGAGTGGGATTTACTTGTAAACGGAATGCACAACTAACTTTTTCTGAAGACTCTGTTCAGTTGCATATTCCTCCAGAGACTGCCTAGAAAGCCCAGATATGTTTGTTTATCGAGAAAGATCCTAATGAAAAATTGAATATTTCAGAGGACATACTGAATGCGGTCATACCCCCGGTGTGGGCATCGGAGATACCCGGACGAGCAAAGAATGCGACCCTGGTAAAGACCGCACTGAAACCAGGAGCTCAACCGGTAAGAAAGAAAAAATACCCCGTTAAGCCAGAGGCCCGAAAAGGATTAAACCTATAATAAGCTCCTTTTTAGAACATGGATTGTTACAGGTGCGTCAATCGGAATTTAATACTCCCATCCTACATGTAAAGAAGCCCCATTCTTCTGAATATAGACTGGTACGGGACTTAATGAGAAATTAACGCAAGGACAGTAGATGTCTACTCTGTGGTTCCAAATCCGTATACCCTTCTTTCTGCAATCCCTAACAGTAATACTTATTTTGCAGCGTTAGATTTAGATGCCGCCTTCTGTATACCTGTGGATGAGCAGAGCCAGACCGCCTTTGCCTTTGAATAGGAGAACGCAACTCTAGGATGAAAGACGCAGCTCTGCTGCACCGTCCTTCCCCAGGGATTCGAGAACGGCCCTACCTCGTTCGGTAAGGTACCGGCCAAAGAATTGGAACCGTGGCAAATCGATCACGATGCCGTAACATTGTTGCAATATGTTGATGATTTGCTAATTGGTTCTGACAGTTAGGAGGCATGTCTGGAAGCCCCCACCAGTTTGCTTAACTTTCTGGGCTTGGCAGGGTATCCGGTTTCTAAGAAAAAGGCTCAGATGGGGGGAAAAAAAAGGTGCAATATATGGGGTTTGAAATCGCCAAAGGACAGAGAGAATTAAGTGCTGAGAGAAAAGAGGCCATCTGTAGAATTGCTGTACCAACATCAGAGAAGCAATTAAGAGGATTTCTGGGGATGGCCGGATGGCGTCGCTTACGGATTCCCGATTTTGGACTAATTGCCAAAGCACCGTATGCCGCTGTGAAAGGACCCGAGGGGGTTCTCGAATGGACACCTGAATGTAGGAAGAGTTTTGATGAAATTAAAAGGAAACTCACGGAGGCTCCCGCTTTGGGACTCCCGAATTTGAGGAAACCCTTCCAATTATACGTACATGAACGACAGCGAGCGGCATTGGGAGTTTTGACACAAAGGTTGGGGAGCCGGAAAAGACCGGTGGGATACTTTTCAAAGCAATTAGATGAAGTCAGTAAAGGTTGGCCTGCTTGTTTGAAGGCAGCAGCAGCTACTGCAACCTTAGTTGAAGAATCTCAGAAGCTGACGTTTGGCCAACCTATTACTGTATTTGTACCTCACTCCGTGTCTTCTTTCCTTGAAAATAAAGGGCATTAGCGGATCTCCCCACGCAGGTTAGCTAAATATCAAGCTGCGCTGCTGGAACGAGGTGATGTTGTAATCTCCCCGACCTCTGCTCTAAATCCTACAACTCTGCTCCCGATTTCCAAATCCGGTGAATCGCATCGTGACTGCTTAACAACCATCAAACCGGCGTATTCTAGCAGGCCTGATCTGCGAGACAAACCCCTACCAAATGCAGAACCGGAGTTATTTACTGATGGAAGCGGTTTTATGGCGGAAGGAAGACGGAAAGCTGGATAGGCAGCGGTAACACATTCTCGGGCCTTAGAAGCTATATCTTTGCCTAGTAATACATCTGCTCAAAAGGCAGAATTGGTTGCGCTAACACGAGCTTTGGAGCTTAGTCAGGGAAAGCGAGTCGATACTTACACAGATTCTAAGTATGCATTCGGAGCAGCGCACGCACGTGGGACAATTTGGAAAGAAAGAGGACTATTCTGTTCACACGGGACTCCGATCAAATCTGGAACAGAAATAATGAAGCTCTTACAGGCAGTCCTTCAACCAAAGGAGGTTGCTATAATGAATCGTAAAGCACATCAGAAGGGATGCAATGAAATCACAAAGGGAAATCGAAAAGCAGACCCGTTCGCAAAAGAAGCAGCATTACAGAAATCAAAATTTGAAGGGCCTTTAATTCCAGTACCCCTTTGGAATTATCCGCCCCCACAATATACCGAGAAGCAAAATCAATTGGCAGAGCAATTAGATTGTTCCAAAAGCGATCAGGGTCAGCGGGTGACACCACTGAAGCAATTATTAATTTCTGAAAAGATGATGGAAATTCTACTTGAGAAACTGCACCGAGAAACACACTCGGGAGCGGACGCGTCAGTACGAATTGCCAAAAGACACGTCGTTGGGCCAAGAACGCAAAGCCTAGCGGATATAATAGTTAAAAAGCACGCTATCTGTCGTGCCAATAACCCCAAAATTGCAAAGAAAATAATGGGAGGAATCGTAAAACGAGGAATAACTCCCGGGGAATACCGGCAAATAGATTTTTACGGAGTTGCCGAGGTGTAATCTGTATAAATATTTACTGGTAACGGTAGACACCTTTTCTGGTTGGCCCGAAGCTTTCCCCTGTCGTACTAACAAATCTAAGGAAGCGATTAAAATTTTATCAAAAGAAACCATCCCCAGATTCAGCGTTCCAGAAGGTATATTCTCTTATAACAGACCCCGCTTTATTGCAGAAATAGCGCAGGGAGCTTTTAGATTTCTAAACATTAAATGGGATTTGCCTACCCCTCGGAGGCCGCAGTCCAGCGGCAAAGTAGAAAGAATGAATCGAACTCTAAAAAGACAGATTTCTAAAGCGTGCCATTGAGGAAACTCAAAGGAAATGGGTAGATATTCGAGCCATAGCACTAATGAGAGTAGGAGTTACACCCAGAGTTAGGGGAACTGTTAGTCCATTTGAGATCCTGTATGGGAACCGTATCCAATCGATCATTTAACCGCAAAGGGAGACCGCATGCATGTCAAGGGATAGGCTGTAATTAAAGAATATTTTATTTCTCTCTCGCAGAATTTATCCTGCCTGCGTAGGTACCTAAACCAGGAGACTCCCGTTCCTTTGGACGCTCCGATACACCCATTCCAACCCGGAGACACGGTCTACGTGCGAACTTGGAAAGATGAGCCCTTGAAAGAAAAGTGGAAAGAACCTTATACGGTGCTATTGAAAACATATACAGCGGTAAAGGTGAATGGGATTGACTCCCGGATTCGTTACACCAGAGTTGAAAGGGTTAAATCCCTGACTAAAACCCTACTGCGATACATAGACTCGCGGGTTTTTTTTAGTTTCGCTCGCATCCTTGTTCCCTTCCCCTTTGCAAAGATAGTTTTAGTTACCTGCTGAGCAGAGTTGACGGTAGGACATTTCCTGTAACTTCTTACCCGACAGGACTAAACAGGCCTCGAGCAAGCTCGTTAGGCTTCCTAATTAAATCACGGATAACAGGAACTCGGGACCTTTGTGCCGAAGAGAAGCACCAAAGAACTAGTTTAAATCGAACCCCTTGTAACATTCCGAGGCCGAAGGACCGATGAGCTAAGTCAATGGCTATCTATGGACAAAGGAAGCCCAAAGTTCAACTAGCGGACAACGTGAGGAAGACTACGGAAGACCACCGGGAGGCTGAAGAGACCCTAACCCTAATTTTACTGCGCATGCTCGGACTATGTGAAACTGCCTTTTTCAGGAAATGTGATGACTAAGTATGATTTTCCTGTATACGAACCGAGGCGTTGCGCTAACCTGGCGGAGCGATCCCCAGCGCTGCAATAAAGAATACCTGCTTAATATTCATCCCGACTATCGAGGCCCGATTTCAGCTTTTCACGGCAACAATCTGGCACCCCCGATGGGACCCGCTCTGCTCGGCTGTAGGACCCGCTGAGAACAAGGACCATAGGGTACCCCCGGCATTTCCCGGAGGGCCTCCTTGCCTCAATCGGATCACTGCGGGAGCAGACAAGGACCATCTAAAGGAAAAACAGTATTCTTTAAATCTTTTCTGTTTTGGAATTTGGGACCGGTCATTTGGAAGGTTCTTGTAAGTCGCAGGAGACGTCCTAGGCTGAGCGCCGTATACCTGGCTACTAGTGCCTGAGCGTATACATTGGGTATTTGGTATGTTGGTACAGGCACAGGTTAAGCCTTGTACTTCTGCAATAACGTGCCTTTTGGTATTGGTACACTTATGTAACCCGCATGAGTTTTGTACCCTTGGCGGTACCTAACTCGGATATCGGTTTATTGATATTGAATTTGGATATATTCATTAGGCACTGCGAAATCGGCAACTAAGCGTGAATGAGGTGACTTAACTCTGGCGTGACTGCAAAGTGAGCGCGGGAGACCTGCGTGGCTCATCCCGAAAATGAACGTGAACCGCTTTTCCTCGTAAATTGTTTTATTTGTGACCAAAATTTAGGGGTTGTATTTGGATGAGATATTCAATGTGAGAATTGTGGAACGTGGTCAGAGCGGGAGGATAAAGCGTGAGGTTATTAAAATAATCTGTGGGAGAATAACAGAAGTACAGAATCAATAAGGAAGAACGGGGGGACAGCAAAGTGGTGGTATTGTAAAGAAATAGCCCCCTAGGATGTATCTTAGCACATTGGAAAGAGATAGGGGGACAACCAGGTGGGAGCGTGAATAAGAAAACACTAATCAAATACTGTAATCAGTGGTGTCCCCTGTACAAATTAGAAGATGGTGAAAAATGGCCCTTTAATGGATGTTTAAATTATAATACTCTATTGCAGTTAATGTTGTTCTTACGGAGAGAAGGAAATGGGATGAGGTTCTGTATGCGGATATGTGGGTTTTGTTTTTTTTTTACTTTGCGGAATCGCCCGGAGCGGCAGAAGGATTGCGGCGTTAACCTCCCGCCGCGCAGAGGCGGCCTTGGAACAGAGAGAAATGCCGAACAGAGGCGGATTTAGAGGGCCAGGAAGGGGGAAGGCTATCCAAAAGTAGAGGAGGACTGGGGAACGTATTGGGAAAGAATCAATGCGCGTATTGTCGAGGGGAAGGACGTTGGAGGAGCGAATGTCCAAGACTCCACGGAACCCCGCGAATCTTGACTGCTGGAGCAGAGGCCGATTGAGGGGGACCTGGGGAATCTACCCTAGCGGATCCACTGGTTAAGATAAGGCTGGGGAGACAAAAGAAGAAGAATTCTTAGTAGGCACAGGTGCTTCTTTCTTTCTCTGTTTTAAATCAATAATTGATACCTGTGAGTAAAGACTTTGTGACTGTAGCGGGAGCTACTGGCCAACAGGGAAAGGCATTCTTTCTAAAACCCATCAATTTTAAAGATTTACACCCTGTGGTGGCCCATCCTTATACTTTACTTACTAAATTACAAAATAATCAAGTATGGTTTACAGTATTAGATTTGAAAGATGCATTCTTCTGCTTGCCTCTGGCCCAGGAGAGCCAAAACCAATTTGCATTTGAATGGGAAAGTCCTCCTACTGGTAGGAAAACCCAACTTACCTGGACAGCGTTACCCCAAGGTTTTAAGAACAGTCCAATCATTTTTGGGAATCAATCAGCACGAGAACTTGAGACATGGGATCCTCCCTCCAGAGATGGAACTCTTCTAGGGTATGCAGATGACTTATTCATAGCAACTGAAACAAAGTCTGATTGTATTCAATGGACTATTACTTTGTTGAACTTTTGTGGACCGAACGGGTATCGAGTCTCTCAACAGAAAGCTCAGATGGTGCGACAGCAAGTAACCTACCTCGGATACGAGCTATCTGGAGGACAACGAGAATTAGGAACGGAACGAAAAGAAGCCATCTGCAGATCCCCCCCTCCTTCAAACGGTAAAGGAACTCAGGACCTCCTTGGGAATGGCAGGTTGGCGTCGATTATGGATTTACAATTATGGAATAGCAGCAAAAGCTTTGCATGAGCTTTTGAAAAACAATCCCACTCAACCGCTTCGGTCCAGCGAAGCTCAAAATGCGCTCAAAACGCTTAAAAAGGAACCGATGAAGGCCCCGGCCCTGGCCCTACCTGACGTTACTAAACCCTTCTGGCTGTTTTCCCATGGAAAACAAGGTATAGCTCCGGGAGTCCTAGCTCAACGACTGGGACTCTGCAAAAGAGCCGTGGCCTACTTTTCTAAGCAGCTTGACAAAGTAAGCAAAGGGTGACCAGGGTGCCTACGAGCTGTGGCGGCTGTAGTACTAAATATCCGAGAGGCCCGGAAATTTACCTTAGGCCAAAAAAATCACAGCGCTGGTTTCACACACAGTATCGGCCGTACTAGAACAAAAAGGAAAGCATTGGCTTTCTCCATCCCGATTTTTATAATACCAGGCTATTCTAGTTGAACGAGACGATGTTACTAGTGAAGCGACTAATGTTACAAACCCAGCTTCTTTCCTCAGTGGGATTGACATCTGAATCATCGATACGTGACTGTTTGGAAACCATAGAGACTGTATATTCTAGCAGAGCAGATTTAAAAGAAGAGCCCTTGGTAGATGCGCAAGACTCCTGGTTCACGGATGGGAGCAGCTTCGTCCGACAAGGTATTCGAAAGGCTGGGTACGCGGTGATGACAGCAAGCAAAGTAATTGACTCTCAGTCATTACCAGCTGGAACATCAGCTCAAAAGGCTGAAATTATTGCCCTGACTAGGGCCCTGGAATTGGCAAAAGGGAAAAAAAAAAAAAAATCTATGGACAGACTCCAAATATGCCTTTGGAGTCGTCCACGCTCACGGAGCAATTTGGAAGGAACGGGGCCTACTGACCGCACCAGGGAGATAGATAGAGCACGCTGAGGAAATCCTTCACCTATTAGAAGCAGTCCAGCTGCCAACCAAAGTCGCCATCACGCACTGCCGAGGACGCCCGAAGGGTAACGCCGACCAGGAAAAAGGTCATAGGTTGTCTGATTATGAGGCTAATTATGAGGCAGCGGAGAGAATGCGAAAGATTTTAACCTTAATTCCGGATAACAGAAGTTGGAGTCTAGGTGACCAAGAAAATGTTGCATATTTGAGGGACGATAAAGAATTAATAGAAGAAATGGGAGGGCAGGTTCCCTCCAAAGGATGGGCCCACTTGAGCGATGGCAGAATTATAATTCCTGCCAAATAGGTACGGGGAGTTGTTAAAGAACACCACAATAAGACACACTGGGGGTCAGATTCCCTGTATAAATTTTTAAATCAAAAATTAATAGGGAGAAATTTGTATACTACAGTTTGATGGGTGACTCAGCAATGTGAAATATGTTTCAGAAATAATCCCAATTCAGGTAACCGGGCACAGTTAGGAAGTATCGGGAGAGGAAATGTACCAGGGGACCACTGGTAAATTGATTTCTCTGAACTTCCAAGAAAACGGGGATACAGATACTTATTGATACTTACAGACACCTTTTCCGGATGGCCAGAGGCGTTCCCTTGTAGGACAAGCAAAGCAAAAGAAGTAACTGAGGTATTATTAAATGAAATAATACCTTGATTCGGGGTACCTACGGTCATTTCATCAGATAGGGGTACACATTTTTTGTGCAGAACTAGCGCAACAGGTCAGCAAACTGTTAGGAATCGATCGGCAATTACGCGCACCCTAGAGACCGCAAGCCAGCGGGCGAGTAAAATACATCGAGAAGCAAACCTATATTGGTATCGAGCACTGCCTGTTGCACTACTTTGGATACATGGAAAACCTAGGGCCGAAGAAATTCTGAGCCCTTTTGAGATATTATATGGGAGTCCATATGAGGCCAGATATCAAGGGGAAGATTTGAATCAGCTGGGAAATAATTATTTAGAAAATTATGTTATATCCTTAGGAAACCAATTGGAAAAGATTAATAAGAATGTTTTGGGAACCAGAGCAAAAGGGTTAGATCACCCGATCCACCCATTTAGCCCTGCGTCACGGACGGAGCGAGGGCGCGCTTCACTCGCAACAGAGAAGTAAAAATATAGTTTATTGATACAGAATAGGGAGTTAACAAAGTTCAATGAGACGGTGTTTTAACAAGATTCGATGGCGAGGTACGCTCGATCACGTACTGCATAGAGGACAGGGTCAGACAAAACCGTCGGGGAGACCCTCCCGTTGAGTCACGAGGTTCGGAAAAAGATCCCCCTGCTTTCTAAACTCCTCCTCAGAGAGGAGCCTAAGTGCGGCTAGATCCGGTCCCAGACTCGGTCAACTGTTTACATCTAAAGGATTATATGTGCGCAATCAATCCTTTAGGTCACTTAGCTAAGATTTCAAAGTTTAGCACGTTGTTAGTCACTTAACAAGGACCTGTGGCGGCAAGGAATCTCTCAGCCTCGAGGAGTAACCTCGAGAGGCGTCCCCGCTCAAGGGGAGATCCCGGCGTGCAGCTCGCTGCCGTGCAGGAGAGCTCCAAGGGCTCTCGGGCCGCTCGCTATTTATGGGGGATAAGACGATTGACCCATAGTCATATTTGCATGCCGACCACAGATTTTTGTTTCTTCGGTGGGCGCATTGCACAAGAGCCCTAGGCTCTTGTGTTGCTATCTGTCTCCCGAATCCACTCTGAGCCGACGCAGCCATCGTGACCAGATGCATCCGTTACAATCGTCATCGGTGGTTATCACCTGAGCAGGGTTGCAGGAGATAAAGGTCAGGGGCTGGGGAAGCACACCGTCACACCCTGGAGATTGGGTTTACGTTAAGAATTTTTCAGGCGGCCCGTTGGAAGAGAAGTGGAATGGACCTTATCGGGTGTTGCTCACCACTTTCACCGCAATCAAGATGAAAGAGCAGACACCTCGGACCCATTACTCCCGAGCAAAGAAAGCTTCTGAACCGCGATGGACCGTCGAAAGCGTTGGAGATTTGAAATTACGGTTACGACGATAACTTTATTGACTTTAAGCTCATCGGTAGATGCTTGGAACGAGAACTTGTATTATAATGCGATTCAGATGATAGCGAACGCCGCAGGGGCTAAGGATTGTTGGATTTGTACCGCCCTACCGAGAGGTGACACGAGAGTCCCTTTGTACGGCATAGGGTCGACTCCTTGGATTTGTGAGAGTAATACTCGGCCTGAGTTTTGGGAAAGACAAGATGGAGGATATTGTAGTTATGATAATGCAAGCTATGAGATCGGACCAAGATTGAAGTTGCAGATACTAGATAGTAACACCCAGATTCTAGTTAGCGATAATAGTTGCCTACGGAAGGCGAGATCCAATAATTGTCCGTGCCGCCCCCCCGATAAGAAATAACTGTTCCTGTAGGAACGGGTGGAATGATTATTGGATCGACAAGACTGCGGTAGAAGTAGGAACTTGGAATTTGACGGGATTGAACGTGAAACCTATAGCCCTACAAAGCGGGATGCCAGTAGAAATACATCGGTTGGATGGGTAAGCAAAAGATCATTTTACGGAGCTAATCTCACAGCCACCGACGGACCTCGCAAACTACGCGACAGGTATCGGTGGCTCTGAGGTGATGGTATTGGCAGAAAGCGACTCCCTGCGGGATGGAAGGGAATGTGTACCATAGCTCATTTAGTTAGTTAGGATCGAATATATGACCAGTCCCAAATACCTAGAGGTATTTTGAGAACGTCCTGGAGACGGGCTAAGCGAGAAGACCACCCACGTGCAATTAGGGGAACTCAATTTCATAGTTCTTACCGTGGCTAGCAGTAAGCGAGCTAGAAAAGGCCATAGTAAATGTTTCCGCAGTTCTAAAGCAGATGCAAATTTTAACCATAAATACTATAAAACTTTACAGACAGAAGTATCTTCCCTCAGTAAGGTTGTGTTGCAAAATCGAATGGCATTAGATTTATTGACTGCCAAAGAAGGAGGTGTACGTATCATCATTAATACCAGTTGCTGTGCATATATCAATAAAGATAAGCAGGTAGAAGCAGATCTAAATGCACTCTTGGAGAAAGCACGAATCTTCCAGGAAGTATCTTCAGATGAGACTTCATTGGGGCTTCGAGGTTTATGGGATAAAGTGACTTCTTTGGACGGTTGAAACAATTATTCATGGGACTGATTACTTTGGCGATTTTAGGAATATTTGTTTGTGTATTCCTTAAGCGTTTTCTTCGGTGTTCCCGGAATTCAGCAGAGACGTACCGCGATCGGAAAAGAAACGAGATTAGGCATCGAGTAGAAACGGGAAGGTATTTTTCTCAGACCCTTGAAAAGGATGAAATATTTATGAATTTTGCAAACATAAAATAATTAAGGATAACACCCTTCTAGGCCTAAAAAGATTAGAAATATTTTACTAGTCGTAGTTAAAGAGCCTTACTATTTTATTAGTCATTTTATTGATTTTATTGTAGTTTTTGTAGTAAGCTTTGTTTCAGACTTAATAAGACTGTATACTGAGGACTGTAGCAAGGAAGCTACAAGTCCTCAAAAGAAAAGGGGGGAATGAAAGGGTTAAATCCCTGACAATCCCTCACTAAGACCTTACTGGGATACATGGACTCGCATTTTTTTTTTAGTTTCACTCGCATCGTTGTTCTCTTTTGTTCTCTTCCCCTTTGCAAAGATAGTTTTAGTTACCTGCTGAGCAGAGTTGATGGTAGGACATTTCCTGTAACTTCTTACCCGATAGGACTAAACAGGCCTCGAGCAAGCTCGTTAGGCTTCCTAATTAAATCACAGATAATAGGAACTCGGGACCTTTGTGCCGAAGAGAAGCAACAAAGAACTAGTTTAACTCGACCCCCTTGTAACATTCCGAGGCCGAAGGAGGACCTATGAGCTAAGTCAATGGCTATCTATGGACAAAGGAAGCCCAAAGTTCAACTAGCGGACAACGTGAGGAAGACTAGGGAAGACCACCGGGAGGGTGAAGAGACCCTAACCCTAATTTTACTGCGCACGCTCGGACTACGTAAATGAATTCTGGGAACTCTTCTCCATAAAACTGCCCTCTTCAGGAAATCTGATGACTACGTATGATTTTCCTGTATATGAACCGAGGTGTCGCGCTAACCTGGCAGAGCGATCCCCAGCCAGCGCTGCAATAAAGAATACCTGCTTAATAGTCATCCCGACTATCGAGTCCCGATTTCGGCTTTTCACGGCCACAGAGCAAAGGCGGCACCAGACCAGGACAAGCGGATCTTTGCGCTAACTGGATGACTGAAACTCTCACTAACCAGGGACTGTCGATGAATTGTATCAATGTTTTTCTTTTAGAAAAGTACTAATAAAATTACTCCTAGGACACTCTCAGAAAGTGTTATTAATTGAGCACGGTCCAATAAAAATTTTATCTCTGACATCGATTAACCTAGCATTTACTTTATGTAACAGATATCTAGTCTTAAAACTTGTCCATTTCTTTGGAAGAATCCATTACATCAGCGGTATAACGACCTGTTTGCCATTACGTAAATCTGCAGCCGATCCCCTCGAGCGGGCAATTTTAGCTTTAGATTTAAAGCAAAGCTATCTTCAGTCTCCAAATTACCCGCTTTCAGAATAGAATGCGGTTAGCGAACGCGACTAGAGTAGGATTACAAGATTTAAAATACTCAGTGACAAGAAACGTCAAAAATTACGTTGCAGAATAGGCTAATCTTAGATTTAATGTTACTACCGGAACACAGGGTATGTCGGGACCTAAAACTGAAAAACAAAGATCGTTGCATCCATATCCCCCATATAACCGAACATTTAGCTCAACAACTAGGTGAAATAAAATAAGTGGCAAAATCAAGTAGAGGTAGTCAGGCCTCTAAGCAAAATGTTACAAAGTTTTGGGTTCTCCCTAACAGCACGGTTGGCAAGTTTACTTCAAACGATGATTATAATTGTAATCGTCGTGATATTCATCTGTATTGTTGTTAGCGGTGCCTTAAAATGTGTTACACGACTAATTGTACAAGTTACTACGGGAAATAATATACTATTAATGAGAACTAATAATGAGACATATGGGGACTATGAAGAAAAGTCTCACAGTCACAAACGGAGCAATTGTAGTCTAACAGGAGGCGGTGGAAGGCCAGGGCTTACGTAAAGCCGGTAAGGGGGAATCTGACCGGAAAGGGGAACGTCTAAACAAGCATTACTGTCCTTGGGAGTCAAGCACATCCTGGAGAAATATGAAAGCTAAGTACCACGTTTTGGGAACCATCTAAAGCTCCTAGTAGAAGCGTGATAAGAAGCACCCTCACGCAACCTATCCTCATTATAATACTAAAAGTCACACCCCTCGAGCCGGAGACCCCGGCCCAAGCAGAGCGCCCTCACCTCTGAGCGTGCGCAGCATGTTAAAGTAGCGCTGTAGCTTTAAGTTGAAGTAAGAGAAATGTAGACCAATAGAAAACTGCTTTGTGTAATTACTTATGCCTACGCATAAGTAGACCATATAAATACCGTACCTGCGTGACCGAACTTTGCGCTAGCTTTGCGGAGCTACCGCCTAGCACCCATCTCCGCGCAGACACGACATAAAATATCTCTGCCCCGTGCGTATATCGGCGTCTCGCACGGCGGGTAAACGACCTCGCAGTCGTGGGATAACGCAGGCACGTCGCCGTTGCCGTTATCCAAGCGTTCCCAGGCACGGCAGAGTCATGCGATCGGCAGTACAGCAAGGTGTGAAAGCAAAAAGCAGCCACTAACAAGCACTAGACTGTCATATACAGTAAGGCAAGCACGCCCCACGGTAAGCACAGAAGCCTGCCAATTAATCGCTAAACAGCAATAACAGCTATAACTTTGGTCTAGCACACGGCAATCAAACCTTTCGTTATCTTGAACCCTTCGAGCCCCATGTTGGGCACCAAAAACGACCTTCACGGTTTAACCCCAGCCAGCAACTAAGCACCGCTCAGCCACGTGCTCACTCCCCCCTGGTAGGAGGGGGGAGAGAATCGGAAGAGTAAAAGTGAGAAAACTCACAGGTTGGGATAAAGATGGTTTAACAGGTAAAGCAAAAACCACGCACACAAGCAAAGCAAACCAAGGAATTCATTCACTCGTTCCCATTGACAGGCAGGTGTTCGGCCATCTGCAGGAAAGCAGGGCTCCATTATGCATAACGGTTACTTGGGAAGACAAAATGCCGTAACTCAGAACATGTCCCCCCTTCCTCCTTCTTCCCACACCTTTATATGCTGAGCATGACATCATATGGTATGGAATAGCCCTTTAGTCAGTTAGGGTCAGCTGTCCCAGCTGTGTCGTGTTTGTGTCCATCGCCGCCCCCCCCCCCCCCCCCCCAACTTCTTGTGCACCTGGCAGAGCATGGGAAGCTGGAAAGTACTCGATTTAGTATAAGCACTACTTTGCAACAACTAGAACATCTCTCTATTATTCACACTCTGTTCAGCACATATCCAACATGTAGCCCCATACTGGCTACTATAAAGAAAATTAACTCTATCCCAGCCAAAACCAGTACAGTCTCTCCGGCCTCTTCAGGACCTCTCTCACCCCTGTGACGATGCCTGTCGTTCTGTCAGAACCTTTGGCTAAGCTATCTTTGCGCTCCACAGCAGTCTGTCTCTTTTCTGCCTTATAGTATGTTTCTGTTTGGTATCTGGCACCCCAAAGATGTCTATCGTCGGTGCAGATCTCCTCTTGAGTTTTTCAGAGAAGGCGATAGCCTTCATCTGTTTTGACGGACGTGTCTCCCGTGGTGTTTTGTGCTGTGCTTTGCAATTTATTTTTCTTCTAACTACCTAGGTGTTAATTAGGCTGCTTCATACAGCCTCTCATACGTTTCTTGTATTTCCATGTTTTTTTCAAGTTTTCTGTCCTTTGGGACTCATGTAGTTCTCTTAACGGAGTCAGTCGGAGAGACCGTCGAGGTGCCTCTGAATCGTTAGTGATTTACAGTACATAGTTTACTTTGCAACCAGAGATATTTTTGAGAAAGGATTCTTACAGGATCTAGATCTGCTTTGTCATTCAGTCCCGTCCGCAACGTAGTTCTCGCAGAAGTTAGGAAGCATGTGCCGTCTTGCTAGAAATGAAGCATAACCCTATTTTGTTATTTTCTATTGGGAACTAAAGCATATCATTTTTGATAATACTATTGATGTTGCATGTAACGAGCTACTTTCCTACACAGCTTAGCATGACATCTATCTTTTTCTATCTATGCCCCAGAAAAATTAGGTTTAATTTTTTACCCTGTCACATCATCGATACAACAGGTGTAGTTGTAGTAAAGGAGCAGGGATTGTCATCATCTCCAGTAAGGGTTGCTTTTTCTGTCCAGTACTTTGCATGCTGTAAAATTAAGGCCGACCAAAAAAGTCCCTGCTGCTCCTGTAGCTGCCTTTATGCTTTCCGATGGTTTGCCCCTCCCTGTTCCCAGGGGATTGTGGGAAGGGTGGTGGGCGGGGCCTGGGGTATATGAGCCACAGCCTCTCATCAGGGAGCTCATTCTGCTCCTGGGCTTCTTGGGTGTGTGTGCTCTGCTGTTCCTTCAGTTTATTGTTGGTTTTGAGGTAGCTTTTGAGCTAAGCTATGTGGGTAGTTGTGTTTCAATATTGAGAGATCTGGAGGTGTCTGTTTGAGTTAAGGGCTTCAGGTCCACTCAAGGTTTCACCAGCACATATAAGAGAAAGTACATTTATATGCAGGTGGGTTTTTTTTTTCAGATGAGTAATTTTATATTGCATGTTTGGGGTGTCAAGATGGTTTAATAGTATGTTTTGGGGTTTTTTCCTTGTTCTCAGTGCATTGTATTTTTCTGGCATTCCTGACTTTATTGAAGATGGAGTCTTGTTTTTTTTCACCAGTTTGGCTGTATACTGTGGAAGTTGTTGATATCCTCTCCTTACAGGACCGATGGTGAGATGATCTAGCAGGCATTAAGGTGAGCACCTCATACGCATCTGTATATTGTAGCATTTCTCAAGAAAGCAGCCGGGACATGAGGCATAGCGTGTTTGAGGGTATGGAACGGCTCACTGCCTTTCCCGATTGCCCCCAGAGTACCATGTCGTCTCTGGAAATTTTGCAGTTTGTGGCAGGCCCATCATAGATTATAAGCATCAGGACCTCTCTTATTTTGTGGGCCTGTAGCAGAGCCTGGAGTCCGTGGGAAGACAGAAGATAGGAGGCGCTCACAGGGCACAGCTTGGAAGAGCAGCTCCCGAGGAGCGGCCGATATAGGGGGTTCAGGGGTGCGAGTACAGTGCGGGAGCTGTTGGGAAAGAGTGGGGTCTTTCCCTGATAGTTCAGGAGAAGAGAAGGGATTTCTAAAGTTTTGGGACCAGGGGATGGTTGGGAAAGGGAGGCGGGTTCACCAGCGTTTCTCAGATGGGTTTTGCACTTGGATTTGGGTGTCGATGAGGTCTGTATTTTTGTCTCTCCGCAGCTGACGGGAGGTATGCCAAAGTTGCAAGAGAGGCAGCGTAAACTGTCTAGGCCTCCTCATCACAACATGCAGGGCTGAACCTCATCTCGGAAAGCATGAGGTACATTAAAATACATCCTCCAGAAGTCGGAGGTCTCGGCTCCTCTGTGCCTTTTTCTTACTTCATTCCCTGACTGAATCTTTCCATCCATCCCTTCACTGTCCCTGTGGATGTCACAGTCATTGTTATTTAGAGGCATTGACTAGGCACTTATTTCCAGGTTTCTTGTATCATTGTCTTCCTTGGAACTTCTTGGAGAAGAGGATGCGTATTCTTTGTGCTTGTAACAATCTCCAGGCAGGGCTGTGGGTTTCTTTAGCTCGGTCCTGGGCACACAAGCTTTTCCTATTATTCCATTTTTGCCTTTTTCCTGAAGTGTCCAATCAGGTCTGGTCTAGTATCAGTCATGGCAGTTAGGTTCTCTTGTTCTTGTTCAGCTGTTGTGTTTTTAGGCCCAGTTTCTGTAGTCGTAAGGTGTCCATTTTAGATCTTTGAGTCACCACGTCACGCCACAGTGGTTTTTCCATCGGCCGCCTGCCGCTGTCATTCCCTAAGGGGCTTTGTAGGTAACTGGGCTCAAGGGTCTCGAGCCGCCGTCACGGTGGACCTCTCATCCTCGTGGCTTCATCTGTCAGGCAGTCTCAGTTGCTTCACGCTCGGTTGCTTTTCTTAGGCCGGCCGGGCATTGAAGATTATGGTTCCTGAGTCCTCAGAGATGGACCGACTATACAAGCGGGCTCCTGTTGTGGCCAGTGACCCCGAGGTAGAGCACAGGAGGTGAGCAGAGCTGTGTTAGACTGCTGGGGGATAGGATATGTCTGGGATGTGACTGGTAAGCTAAGGGAAAGAAGAGGGAAGGGTGTATACCATTTCTGGGTGTTACTGTTTGTGTTTTCTTGAACTCGCTGATGTTGCTGACTCTGTATGCCAGAGCGGAGCACGCAGCACAGATCGCTAAGGTTAGCGGAGCAAAGGGGCCAGAAGGGGTAGGCTCGCTGTTTGTTATGGTATTTGCCAGCGTCCGGTTGACTTTGTTTTATTCTCGCTGCAGATGCACGGTAGGGAGCCGAACACCGAAGGGAGGAGGCGAGCGGAGCGCAACGAGAAGGTAGGTCGGCACACGATGACGGAAGGAAGGTGCCACTGTTAGTGCCTATGACTAGTTAATGCTCTGTTTGGAAGGTGTAAAGCGACCCACAAAACAACCTGCGGAGCAGGATGTCTGCACCTGAGGTTGTCAGCCAAGGCGAGCGATGAACACCAAACCGTAGCGGCGGTTACTTTTGAGGGGTAGATCTGTGAGCGGGCGACCGCTTCCAGGCCCAGCGGTCACTTTGTATCTCTGGTTTTCTAGGTGCTGTGCATGATGCCTGGCAACCGTGGGAAAATATCTACTAGCCAATATGGTTTTTTTGTCAAGGATGGATTCAGGCTCCCGGACGTCTGAAAGCTAAGTTGAGGCACCGGCGCTCGGGAGGGGACGAGGTCGGCAATTGCACGAAGGGGTTGTAAAGATAGCGTAGGGGAGAGGGCTGTTCAGGAAGGGTCCCATTTGGGCAGGTAAAGGGAGCAGGTTACTCATCGGTATGATGCTAGCATGTTCTGGGCAGGGCAGTTCCAGCCTGTGCCTGTTGTTGTGTAGTTTGTGTGGTCCGTCTTGCGTGTCTTTGAACTTCCTCGGGTCACAATACGTTCTCTTGCGCTCGATGAGCACGGCGTGTGCCTTTAGTACAATACCTATGGTCTCAAATGCCTGTACTCGTTGGCATAGCATCAATTGGGTGCTTTTGTCTCGCATCTCAGAAGTTTCTGGATGGTCCTCTTCCGCAGCGGCGTTCCTGGCTGCGTGAGCAGGTCTGATCTAGGCATCTATTTTAGGGCATTGGGACTTTTCCCCACATCCTCTCTTCTTAGGTCTCGAATCCAAGCTTCTTGCACAGACATCCTCTCAGTTTTGAGAGTAACTTCTTGTCACGGGCTGTGATGTTGTACTCCTTTTCTGGGGTTGCCATAGAGCCTCCTCACATCACCATCGCAGCCCCGCGGGTCTTCTTGCCTGACTACATCTTCCGTCTGGGTGTCATTTTTCTTGCTGAGTGTTCTCTCATCTCTGAGGCGCCTTGTTTGTAGCATTCTCTTTCGCGTTGGTTTGTGCATGTGCGTGTTTGGCTTGGAGCTGCCCTGCTTGGGGGTATAGAGTCAGGGCTGGGCTAGGTTGAATAGCAATAAGAATCGCTATGGCTAATCTGTTGATATGTCTAGACTGAAGCAAAGGTTGTACAGTCACGGGGGACGGAGTAGCTGTTGGCAGCAGGTGAGGACCGTGACTTATGTAGTGTTTTGCAGGTGCCAAGGGGATGACTGGAGGTGTGTGGGAGAGGCAGCTGGAGTGCTTATTGAGCAGAAGGAGTCTCAAAGGTGTTTAGGCTTGTATGTGTAGGGCTTAATGTTTGATTTATGTATTTCCTTTAATGGCAGGCTGTAGCTGAACTGCAGATGGTGTTCCTAAATAGGAACAAGGCCTCTGGAGTTGTTAAGATAGTACTTTGCATCTGTGTGACTTTTTCAATGATATTATTTTTGCAGATGCAGAGGGACAAGGCACGCAACTAAGCGCAGCGTAGGAGAGCGGAATGCCGTAAGAAGGTGGGTCGGTGCGTGGAATTAAAGGGAAGATGTGCTCAGTGTGGCTATGTGACTACGTTACGCTATTTCTATTTTTCTTACTGTGAAAGCGTGAAGCGATGAGCGATGTGGGATAAGGGCACCGTAGCTGACTCGGGCAAGGTGAGCGTTGATCGGTGGGGTGAAGTAGCGGTTACTTTTCAGGTGTTGTGTTGTTGGTGCAGTTTATAAGCAGCAAATGTTATCTGGCTTTTACAGGTGGTGTGCAAACCTGAATATGGAAAACCAAGGAGACGGAGGCCAGGTGGGTGAGCTGTCAAGGGAAAGGAGTGTGAGATGGGGATCACTATTGGCAGGCTTTGGCTTCAGGCTGTATCTCGGCATGTGCCTTACTGCTGGGTTTTTTTCAGGTGAAGTACGCAGGCTCGGAGGGGTGATGCCGTGTACTGACGAGGGGTCCGCGAAGGTGAGGCAGTTGTGGGCCAGGCTGGCATCTAATAGCAAAGTACTATATGCTAATGAGTTGAATTTTTACTCTTTGCTTTTGCAGGTTCTGTGCAGGCTGCCTGTGGAATTGAACGAGCGTTTGAGGTGAGCTGGGTAGCAGAGCGGAGGAGCACGGGGCCGGCGATGTCTCGCAAGTGCGATGATAACTTTGCTTGTCTTGGCATCGTAGGTGCCACAAGTGATGACAGCCATAGCATCTGAGTGGAATTAGCATGGAGCAGGTGAGCAGAACAGCAGAGTGTGTCTGATGTAGGGGATGTTGTCAGAAAGGTGCATGGTGACGGATGTGATGCTGACCGATGGCACCGTTGTGTGTGGCTTGCTGTTGTGTGGTGGGCTCTTTTTTGGATGATGATGAGGCACCTGGCAACTGCAGGATTTCTTCAGTGGGCTGATTGTGATTTTGTCTCTTTGAGGATGGAAACAGACTCCTGGCCCTCTGAAGGCGAAGCTGAGGCTCCAGTGCTGGGGAGGGGCTGGGGGATGGAGGGGACAGAATTATTGGCAATTGCATGAAGGGGATGTAAAGATAGTGTAGGGGAGAGGGCTGTCCAGGAGGAGTCCCCTTTGGGCAGGTAAAGGGTAGCAGGTTAATCTTCAACATGACACTAGTGTGTTGGTGGGCAGGGCAGTTTCAGCCTGCGTGTGTTGTTGCATGGTTTGTGTGGTCTGTCATGTGTGTCTTGGACCTTCCTCGGGTCTCCACGTCCTCTTTGCGCTCAAGGAGCATGGCACACGCCTCGGCCGCCACCCCTAGGGTCTCAAATGCCTGTACTCATCGGCATAGCGCTACTCAAGCACTTCTTTTCCTGCATCAAAGTCTTAAACCGTGGATCGGTCCTGCATCTTGGAGATTTCCCAGCAGTTGTCTTTGTTGCAGCGGTGTTCCTGGCTGTGAGCAGGTCTGCTCTCTAGCTGTCTCTTTTAGTGGAGCGGGACTTTTTCCTGGATCCTTAAGTTGTTAGGTCTTGAAGCCAGGCTTCTTGCACAGGCATCGTCTCAGTTGCGAGGGTAACTTCTTGTCACGGGCTGTGATGTTCTACTCTTTTTCTGCGGTTGCCACAGAGCCTCGTCACATCACCATCACGGCCCTGCAGGTCTTCTTGCTTGCTGACATCTTCTGTCTGAGTGTCCTTTTTCTTGCTGAGAGTTTTCTCTCATCTCTGAGGCGCCTTGTTTGTAGCGTTCTGTGTAGCGTTGGTCTCTGTGTGTGTGTGATTGGCTTGGAGCTGCCCTGTCCAGGGTTGTAGGTGGAATAGCGACAAGAGTCTACGGCTAACCTGTTGATATGCCTAGACTGTTGCGGCAAAGGTTGTACAGTCATCTGAGGTTGAGTAGCCATCAGCAGGTTGTGTGGACAGCTGTTCTCATAGTGTTTGATGGGGTTGAGCGCAGCCGTGTGGGAGGGGCCGTTCAGGGGTAGCGAAGCGGATTCTATGTCAGAGGTGTTAAGGCTTCTTTGTGTGGGCCTTAAAGGTGTGGGGTTTTCTGGTTTTTTTGTAATGGTAGGCTGTAGTTGGACTCTAGATGGTATTCCTAAGTGGGAACAAGATGTCTGGGATTGCTAAGGTATAGGTCTGCATCCGGGTGGCTTGTTTGATATTGTTTTTGCAGGTGCAGAGGCACAAGCTGTGCAGGGTGATGGAGTAGAGGTGAGCAGAGGACAGTAAGAAGGTGGGTTGGTGCATGGTATTAGAGGAAAGATGTGACTGGTGGCTATGTGACTACATGATGGTGGGTTTTTCTTATTTTGAAGGTATGAAGCAATGAGCTATTTTGGATATGGGCACTGGAATTGACTCGGGCAAGGTGAGTGTTGATTGGTGGGCTGAAGTAGCGGTTATTTTTCAGGCGGTGTGTTGCTAGTGCAGTTATAAACAATAAATGTTATTTGCCTTTTACAGGTGGTGTGTAAACCTCAACATGGAAACCCAAAGTGATGGAGGCCAGGCAGGGGAGCCATCAAGGGAACGGTGTGTGAGATGGGGATCAGTGCGGGCAGGATGTGGTTTTGGGCCGTATCTCGGTACGTGCCTTTACCGCTTGGGTTTTTGCAGGTGCCGCACACTGGCTCAGAGGGGCACGGGCAGAGGCTGACGAGGGGTCTGAGAAGGTGAGGTGGATGTGGGACATCTTGGCATCTACTAGACAAGTACTATATGGCTAGTCAGTCGAAGTGTTTCTCTTTGGTTTTGCAGGTTCTGTGCGGGCTGCCCTTGGAAGTGGATGAGTGTTTGAGGTGGGAAGAGCGTTTGAGGTGAGCTGGGGAGCAGAGGAGCAGAGGCTGGTGATGTCTCGCAAGCACCATGGCAATTTTGCATGTCTCGGTATCGTAGGTGCCGCAAGTGACGAGAACCACAGTGTCCGACTGTGGAATCAGCATGGAGCAGGTGAGCAGGATGCCACAGCGTGTCTGATGCAGTGGATGTTGTGGGAAGGTGCCTGGTGACGGATCTGCTGCTGACTGATGCCACGGTTGTGTGGCTTGGGGTGGGTTTTTTTTTTGCGGATGATGATGAGGGAGCTGGCACCTGCAGGATTCCTCCAGTGGGCAGATTGTGGTTTTTGTCTTGTTGAGGATGGAATGAGACTCGTGGCCCTCTGAAGGCGAAGTTGAGGCACCGGTGCTGGGGAGGGGGCAAGAGGACAAGGTTGGCAATTACATGAAGGGGTTGTAAAGATAGCGTAGGGGAGAGGGCTGTCCAGGAGGAGTCCCCCTTGGGCAGGTAAAGGGTAGCGGGTTACTCTTCAGCATGATACTAGTGTGTTAGTGGGCAGGGCAGTTCCAGCCTGTGTCTGTCTGTTGTGTAGTTTGTGTGGTCTGTCTTGTGTGTCTTGGACCTTCCTCGGGTCTCCACGTCCTCTTTGCTCTTTGTGCTCAAGGAGCACGGTACACGCCTCGGCCACCATCCCTAGGTTCTTGAATTCTTGTACTTATCGGCATAGCGCTACTCAGGCACTTCTTTTCTTGCATCAAAGTCTTAAAGTGTGGATCGGTCCTGCATCTTGGAGATTTCCCAGCGGTGTTCCTGGCTGTGAGCAGGTCTGCTCTTTAGCCGTCTCTTTTAGTGGAGTGGGAGTTCTTCCCTGCATCCTTAAGTTGTTAGGTCTTGAAGCCAGGCTTCTTGCACAGGCATCGTCTCAGTTTTGAGGGTAGCTTCCTGTCACGGGCTGTGATGTTCTACTCTTTTTCTGCGGTTGCCACAGAGCCTCCTCACATCACCATCACGGCCCTGCAGGTCATCTTGCTTGCTGACATCTTCTGTCTGAGTGTCCTTTTTCTTGCTGAGAGTTTTCTCTCATCTCTGAGGCGCCTTGTTTGTAGCATTCTGTGTAGCGTTGGTCTGTGCGTGTGTGTGATTGGCTTGGAGCTGCCCTGCCTGGGGGTATAGAGTTGGCGCTGGGTAGGTGGAATAGTGACAAGAGTAGCTGTGGCTAACATGTCGATGTGCCTGGACTGTTGAGGTAAAGGTTGTACTGTCATCTTGGATGGAGTAGTTGTTGGCAGCAGGTGAGGACTGTGGCTTCTGTAGCATTTGGCAAGTGCCAAGGGGATGACTGGAGGTGTGTGGGAGAGGCAGCTAGAGTGCTCGTTGAGCAGATGCAGTCTTAAAGGTGTTTAGGCTTGTATGTGTAGGGCTTAATGTTTGATTTATGTACTTACTTTAATGGCAGGCTGTAGCCGAACTGTACGTGGTGTTCCTAAATAGGAACAAGGCCTCTGGAGTTGTTAAGATAGTAATTTGCATCTGTGTGACTTTTTCAATGATATTATTTTTGCAGATGCAGAGGGACAAGCTACGCAACTAAGCGCAGCGTAGGAGAGCAGATTGTATTAGACTTGGGTGATATTAAAGGGAAGATGTGCTCAGTGTGGCTATGTGACTACATTACGGTATTTCTATTTTTCCTACTGTGAAAGCGTGAAGTGATGTGGGATAAGGGCACCGTCGCTGACTCGGGTAAGGTGAGCGTTGATCGGTGGGGTGAAGTAGCGGTTACTTTTCAGGTGTTGTTGGTGCAGTTTATAAGCAGCAAATGTTATCTGGCTTTTACAGGTGGTGTGCAAACCTGAATATGGAAAACCAAGGAGACGGAGGCCAGGTGGGTGAGCTGTCAAGGGAAAGGAATGTGACATGGGGATCACTATTGGCAGGCTTTGGCTTCAGGCTGTATCTCGGCATGTGCCTTACTGCTGGGTTTTTTTCAGGTGAAGTACGCAGGCTCGGAGGGGTGATGCCGTGTACTGACGAGGGGTCCCTGAAGGTCAGGCAGATGTGGGCTAGGTTAGCATCTAATAGTGAAGTACTATATGCTGATGAGTTGATTTTTTTACTCTTTGCTTTTGCAGGTTCTGTGCAGGCTGCCTTTGTAATTGGATGAGTGTTTGAGGTGGGAAGAGAGCTTGAGGTGAGCTGGGTAGCAGAGCAGAGGAGCAGGGGCTGGCGGTGTCTCGCAAGCGCAATGGTAACGTTGCATGTCTTGGTATTGTAGGTGCCAGAAGTGACAACCACCACAGCATCCGACTGTGGAATTAGCTTGGAGCAGGCCAGCAGAATGCCACAGCGTGTCTGATGCGGGGATGTTGTGCAAAAGGTGTGTGGTGACGGATGCACTGCTGACTGATGGCACAGCTGAGTGTGGCTTGGGGTGGGGTTTTTTTTGCAGATGATGATGAGGAAGCTGGCTACTGCAGGACTTATCCAGTGGGGTGATGGTGGTTTTTTTGTTTTGTTGAGGATGGAATGAGACTTGTGGCTCTCTGAAGGTGAGGGTGAGGCTCGGTGCTGGGGAGGGGGCAAGGGGATAAGGTTGGCAATTGCATGAAGGGGTTGTAAAGATAGTGTAGGGGAGAGGGCTGTCCAGGAGGAGTCCCCTTTGGGCAGGTAAAGGGTAGCGGGTTACTCTTCAGCATGACACGAGTGTATTGGTGGGCAGGGCAGTTCCAGCCTGTGTCTGTCTGTTGTGTAGTTTGTGTGGTCTGTCTTGTGTGTCTTGGACCTTCCTCGGGTCTCCACGTCCTCTTTGCTCTTTGTGCTCAAGGAGCACGGCACGTGCCTCGGCCACCATCCCTAGGTTCTTGAATTCCTGTACTCATCGGCATAGCGCTACTCAGGCACTTCTTTTCTTGCATCAAAGTCTTAAAGCATGGATCGGTCCTGTATCTTGGAGATTTCTCAGCGGTCGTCTTTGTTGCAGCGGTGTTCCTGGCTGTGAGCAGGTCTGCTCTTTAGCCGTCTCTTTTAGTGGAGTGGGAGTTCTTCCCTGCATCCTTAAGTTGTTAGGTCTTGAAGCCAGGCTTCTTGCACAGGCATCGT